>NC_048238.1:110291300-110376817 GCF_002007445.2 Ailuropoda melanoleuca
TTCCAGCTCAACTCAGGGGACCGGCTGAAAAAGGGGTCCCCTACTCCTCCGCCATCTTAACCTCCTCCTTTTTTTTCATTAGTTATTCTTATACAGGAATTATTCAGAAATTCTATCAGTAATTGAGGAATTATTTCTATTTAGGTTTTCCATCCCTTCTTGAAAAAAAATTTACAAAATTCCTAGCAGATGTTGAATATAATATTATTTAATAAAATATTTTCTGGGTGTGCGGTTATGCTTCATTTATCTTTTCCAATATCATTTGTGGTTTTTTTTGCTTTTAAAATCACACCTGACCAATTTCATTTTATTTGATTTTTAGGAAAACAACTTTGGATTTTATTGTTCAAGTCTATTCTTATTGTGAAAAGCAGCATGTGTGGCTTTTGGGCTGATGTAGTTGGTTTAAAACTCTATCTTCTTCTGCCTTGGTGATATAGAAGGCCACACGTTCCAGATGGAACAAGACATACGAGCAGTACCTAACCCACATCAGACTCTGTGTGAGAAGTAAACCTTAACTTTGTCTAGTCACTGGGCTATTTTTCTAGTGTATTAAGGACTTTCGTATTTTAAAAAAAGGACACCTACTTAGCCCCCATTTTGATCTAACCTATATTTTGTCTAGTTATATTCCATATTCATTCTAGTTATATTCTTATATTCATTTTGTAACTGGACATCAATTTTTTCTGCATCTTTTTTTCTTCCATGCTTTCATTTAAATTCCAGTTAGTTAGCATACAGTGTAAAAGGAGTTTCAGGTATAGAATTTAGTGATTCAACACTTCCATACAATACCCCTCACCCACCTCCCTTCTGGTGACTATCAGTTTGTTCTCTATAGTTAAAAGCCTGTTTCTTGTTTTCTCTCTCTTACCCATGCCCCTCACATTCATTTGTTTCTTAAATTCCACATATGAGTGAAATCATATGATAAATGTCTTTCTCTGATTGACTTATTTTGCTTAGCATAATACTCTCTAGCTCCATTCACACCATTGCAAATGGCAAGATTTCATTCTTTCAGATGGCTGAGTAATAGTCTATTGTATGTATATACCACATCTTCTTTATCTGTTCATCAGTCCATGGACATTTAGGCTCTTTCCATAATTTGGCTATTGTTGATAATGCTGCTATAAACATCAGGGTGCATTTATCCCTTCAACTTAGCATTTTTGTATTCTTCGAGCAAATATCTGGGAGTGCAATTGCTAGATCATAGGGTAGTTCAATGTTTAACTTTTTGAGGAACCTCCATACTGTTTTCCAGAGTGGCTGCACCAATTTGCATTCCCACCAACCATGTAAGAGGGTTCCCCTTTCTCCACATTCTCGCCAACACCTGTTGTTTCCTGTGTTGATAATTTTAGCCATTTTGACTGATGTGAAGTGATATCTCACTGTAGTTTTGATTTGTTTTTCCCCGATGATGGGTGATGTTTAGCTTCTTTTCCTGTATCTGTTGGCCATCTGTATGTCTTCTTTGGAAAAATGTCTATTCATATCTTTGGCCCACTTTTTAACTGGATTATGTGTTTTTTCAATGTTGAGGCTTTTTTTTAAGATTTTATTGATTTGTTTGAAAGAGAGAGAGCACAAGCAGGCAGAGGGCAGAGGCAGAGGGAGAAGCAGACTCCTCGCTGAGCAGGGAGCCCAATGTGGGACTCAATTCCAGGACCCTGGGATCATGACCTGAGCCGAAGGCAGACACTTAGCCCACTGAGCCACCCAGGCATCCCTCAATGTTGAGTTTTATAAGTTATTCATATATTTTGGACACTAACCCATTATCAGTGAAGCCGCAGGATATAAAATCATTGTAGAGAAATCTGTTACATGTCCATACACCAATAATGAAGCAGTAGAAAGAGAAACCAAGGAATCAATCCCATTTACAATTGCACCAAAAGCCGTAAGATACCTAGGAATAAACCTAACCAAAGAGGTAAGAGATCTGCATTCTAAAAACTGTAAAACACTTATGAAAGAAATTGAAGATGACACAAAGAAATAGAAAAACATTCCACGGTCACAGATTGGAAGAACAAATATCATTAAAATGTCTGTATTACCCAAAACAATCTACACATTTAATGCAATCTCTATCAAAATACCAACAGGATTTTTCACAGAGCTAGAACAAACCATCCTAAAATATGTATGGAACCACAAGAGACCTAAATAGTCAAAGCAAACTTGAAAAAGAAAAGCAAAGGTACAGTCATCACAATTCTGGACTTGTTATATTACAAAGCTATAGTGATCAAGATAGTATGGTACTGGTACAAAAATAGACACATCCCATCCAAGATCTACAAAGAACTTCTCAAACTCAATATGCACGAGAAACAAATAAACAAATCATAAAATGGGCAGAAGATATGAATAGACACTTTTCCAATGAAGACATACAAATAGCTAACAGACACATGAAAAAATGTTCAAAAATCATTAGCCATCAGGGAAATTCAAATCAAAACCACACTGAGATACCACCTTACTCCAGTTAGAATGGCAAAAAGACAAGGCAAGAAACAACAAATGTTGGAGAGGATGTGGAGAAAGGGGATCCCTCCTACATTGTTGGTGGGAATGCAAGTTGGTACAGCCACTCTGGAACACAGTGTGGAGGTCCCTCAAAAAGTTAAAAATGAGCTACCGTATGACCCAGCCATGGCACTACTGGGTGTTTACCCCAAAGATACATATGTAGTGAAGAGAAGGGCCAAATGCACCCCAATGTTCATAGCAGCATTGTCCACAATAGCTAAATCTTGGAAGGAGCCAAGATGCCCTTCAACAGATGACTGGATTAGGAAGATGTCGTCCATATATACAATGGAATATTACTCAGCTATCAGAAGGAACGAGTTCTCAACATTTGCTGCAACATGGACGGCACTGGAGGAGATAATGCTAAGTGAAATAAATCAAGCAGAGAAAGACAATTATATGGTTTCTCTCATCTATGGAACATAAGAACTAGGAAGATCGGTAGGAGAAGGAAGGGAAGAATGAAGGGGGGGGTAAACAGAAGGGGAAATGAACCATGAGAGACCATGGACTCTGGGAAACAAACTGGGGGCTTCAGAGGGGAGGGGGTGGGGGATTGGGATAGGCCGGTGATGGTTATTAAGGAGGGCACATATTGCATGGAGCACTGGGTGTTATATGCAAACAATGAATCGTGGAACACTACATCAAAAACTAAGGATGTACTGTATGGTGACTAACATAACATAATAAAAAAACATTAAAAAATAGACACATCCATCAACGGAACAGAATGGAAGACTCAGAAATGAACCCACAACTATAAG
Source organism: Ailuropoda melanoleuca (assembly GCF_002007445.2). NCBI lineage: Eukaryota > Metazoa > Chordata > Mammalia > Carnivora > Ursidae > Ailuropoda > Ailuropoda melanoleuca. The sequence continues at coordinate 110,294,630 of NC_048238.1, forward strand.
GTTAGGTAATCTTCAACAAAGCAGGGAAGACTATCCAATGGGAAAAAGACAGTCTCTTGAACAAATAGTGTTGGGAAAACTGGACAGCAACATGCGAAGGAATGAAACTGGACCATTTTCTTACACCATACACTAAAATAAATTCAAAATGGATGAAAGACCTAAATGTGAGACAGGAAACTATTAAAATCCTAGACGAGAACACAGGCAGTAAGCTCTTTGACATCAACCACAACAACTTCTTACTAGATCTATCTCCTGAGCCAAGGGAAACAAAAGCAAAAATGAACTATTGGAACTTCATCAAAATCAAAATCTTCTGCACAGCAGAATGCTGTGATATGTAAATGGTTTCTTGGTCCTATGGAACGTGTGCAAAGATAAGGCAATGTGGCCCTATTTAGATCATACGTCACTCAGAACCTGTTATTGACAGAGTTGGTCCTTTAGCCACAGATACAACAGAAAAGATCTTATTGAGCATACTTTAATTATATATATTCCAAAGAAATGCTTAAAGGGATAAAGAAATTTTACTCTTTTGAAGGCCACATAATCCCATATTGGTCTTAAAAGAAGAATTTTAATCTTATATTCATACTACTGGTGATAGACATTTTGTATTCTTTCATTTTGAGTTTGATAAATATTTATTAAGTATGCATGAGTTCTTGGTAGAGCTTAAGATTCTGGAATACAGACCTGTCAGTACAGACAGGGTCGTTGTCCTCCAGGAGCTTACATTCTAATAAAGGGTAGACATACCAGAAACAAGTAAATAAAATCTGTGATAAGACAAGTAAACAAGGGGTGCCTGGGTGGCGCAGTCGTTAAGCATCTGCCTTCGACTCAGGGCGTGATCCCGGGCGTTCTGGGATCGAGCCCTACATCAGGCTTCTCCGCTGGGAGCCTGCTTCTTCCTCTCCCACTCCCCTGCTGTGTTCCCTCTCTCGCTGGCTGTCTCTCTGTCACATAAATAAATAAAAAATCTTTGAAAAAAAAGACAAGTCAATAAAATTTGTGATAAGTGATATGAAAGAAATAAAACTGGAGGATGTGATAGAGTGAAGGAGAATGTGAGGCTATTTTAGAGCTGTCAAGGAAGATTGCTCTAAGAAAGGATATTTGAGCCAAAATCTGAAGCATAGCAAGGAGCCAGGCACTCAAAGGTCTGGGGAAAAGTTCAGGCAAAAGAATAGCAATTCCAATGCAATCTTGAGCCTGGAATTAACTTTGCATAACAAACAACAAAGATCCAGATAGGCTGCAGTTCCATGAAGGAGATGGTTGGCAAATTAGGCAGGAAATAGACCAGGTAGAGCCTTATAGGTTGTGGAAAGAAATTTGAATTTTATTCCAAATGCTATGGAAAACCTTTAAATGATTTCATAAGAGGATAGAAATGGACTGATTTGGGGTGCCTGGGTGGCACAGCGGTTGAGCGTCTGCCTTCGACTCAGGGCGTGATCCCGGCTTTACGGGATCGAGCCCCACATCAGGCTCCTCCGCTGGGAGCCTGCTTCTTCCTCTCCCACTCCCCCTGCTTGTGTTCCCTCTCTCGCTGGCTGTCTCTATCTCTGTCGAATGAATAAATAAATAAAATCTTAAAAAAAAAAAAAGAAATGGACTGGTTTATTTTTTTAAAGGATAGTTCTGGCTGTCTATGAAGAATGGAATTTAAAGGAGCAAGGGGGAAGGCAGTGAGCTCCACCCAGAAGCTGTTGCCATGGTCCAAGTAACACATATGGTGGCTGGGACCAGGGTGGCAGCATTGGATTAGGAAGAGGAGTAGGTGAACTAAAGATATGTTTTAGAGATAGACTAAAACACACCTTCTGTGGATGATGAGGAAAAGGCAGGAATCAAGGATGATTCCTAGGTTTAAGGTTTAAACAATTGGGTTGATAGTGGTACCACTTACTGGGGAGGATTGAGATGGTGGTAATCAAGAGTTCAGTTTGGGATATAATGTTTGAGATACCTATGAGTTGTTTAAGTGGAAAAATCAGGTAGGCAGTTGGAATAGAGTTATAAATTGCATGCATACACAGAGGTAATATTTAAACCCATAGCACTAGATGAAATCATGTAGGATTAAAGTATAGTAAAAGGCCTGAGCTATAGGACACTCCATAATGACTATGATATTTCTATTCTGATTTTTGCAAAGCAGCTTATAAGGAAGAAGGTCTCTGTAAAGAGGAAAACTTGGAAGAATTAACTCAATAACAATTTATGATATTTTCACAGAATCAAGGAGAATTATCTTAATTTTCCATTCAATTACAGAGGTCCATCTCTGACCTCAGAAGAACGCTATAACTTTCACTCCAACAGTCAGAATGCTGAATACAAGGCCAGAGCCCTTTCACATGCTGTAGGTAGGTAAAAGAGAGTTTAGTATTTTTTTCACTGAAACCTGATGCAAAACAAGTAAAAAATTAAAAATTTGTAACCAAGATGAGTAAGATGTCTAATTGTGCCCAGGTGTTTGTAGTTCCCTAAATCTTGCTTTAAATTATATCCTGTTTAATTTAATATTTATGCCAATACTAGTTGCTATTTATGCATAGTTGATTTACTAAAGTGTTCTCTTTTTATGGAAAAAAAGTAAATTAGTGGAAAATCAGAATTCTCTTTAATTCTGTTTATCATACTGAGCTGTTCGTGACATGATACCATAACAAAAACACATCTTCCACTTGTTGGCAGCTTAGTCAAACTGCAGAGAGAATAGGGTGAAATAAACAGTTTCTGGAGTGTTCGCCTTACCTAGCAAAGGGTATACAGAGATTGCAAATAGCATAGCTATTAAAGACTCGCCAACATGGAGAAATATGGTCAAGCTAACAAGCCCTACAACGAGTCCCTCAGGGTAGAATTACTCTGCAAGTAACATGCATGTTGTTTTTTCATATTCACACAAGTAAATCACTGATACAAAAACAACCTTATCTTACCACTTCTATAAATAAATTCCACGTCAGTGAATGACAGGGATAGATGAATTAAATTAGCCATATTGATGTATTTTTTAAAGGCATTTGGCCCATCAAAATCCCAGTTATCTATTTTTCGTAGGAGAAAAACATTTACCAAAAAAACGACAGAGATTAAATCAGAGGTAGATACAATAAGCAGCAAAAAAAAAAAAGGTCTTTGATTTTTTTTAATGTTCCAAAGAAGTAATATAATAACTGTTTGTGTAACCCCAGCACTAGTCACATTATCAGGGACAGGAGGGGTGGTTCAGTCATTTTTCGTTTTTGTCATGGCTGTCAGGAACCTCAAAACCAAATCTGAATTTGAATCACAGCAATAATATCAACCCCTTTGGTAGCATATTTCTTCTTTCCTTGGTCCTCGTTTTCTATTTTTTGTTGTTGCGTAGGCAGTGGCATTTCAGAGAGCCAAAATGCCCACCTCTTCCAGTCTGGAAATCCCAACTGCTTTTCATCTGTCTTCTTCCCAGACTTGAGTTTACATTACAAAAGCTATTTGGAGGTATGCTGGCACCAGGTTTCTCTGCACAGTGTGAAGGTATGCTTGCTTTCAGGGGGATGTTCTCTGCCACACATGAAGATGGCCACAAGTTGTACTGTAAGAGTTTGGGATTAGGAAATCCATTCTGTAGATCCAGTGTGGTCTATTGAAATATGAAGTGAAGGAACTTACAGAATCATTTATTTTACCTGAGCTTTTCATCAGGACACTATTAAACAACTGTTAGTGTGATGGTTTGTGTTACTTATTGAGAGTAGATGTCTGTATGCTTTAGAAACCAGTCAAGAGACTTGTAGGCATAAAATCCAGCAATCTCATTTCTGGGTGTATACCCAAAGGAATTATAATTAGGATCTTAAGGAGAAAGCTGTACTTACATGTTCACTGAGGCATTATTAACAATGGCCAAGATGTGGGAGTAACCTAAATGTCTATCAATGGATGAACAGATAAAGAAAACGCAATATATACATACAGTGACATATTATTCAACCTTTGAAAAGGAAATCCTGTCATTTGTGACAATATAGATGGACCTAGAGAGCATTATGCTAAGTGAAATAAGCCAGACACAGAAAGACAAATACTACATGATACCACTTATAATGAGGAATCTAAAATAGTAAAATTCATAGAAGCAGAAGGTAGAATTGTAGTTGCCAGGGGCTAGGAGGGAAGCAGAAGATGTTGCTCAAAGGGTACAAAGTTTCAGTTATGCAAGATGAATAAGTCCTAGAGATCTACTCTACATTGTAGCACCTATAGTAAATAGTACCATATTGTATACTTAAAAACTTGCTACTAGGGTAGATCTTATGTTAAGTGTTCTTATCACACACACACAAAATAATAATTAATAAAGAAGGTGGGAGGAAACTTTTGGAGGTGATAGATATGTTTATAACATCAATTGTGGTGATGGTTTTAAGGGTGTAAAGTTATCTTCAAACTAATCAAGTTGTTTATATTAAATACAAACCAATTTTTATATGTCAATCATACCTCCATAAAGTTTTTTTAAAAGAGATATTAGTAAGGCTGAAGCTTTATTATTAAAGTTCATTTGGGAATTATGGTCAAGATTGAAGTTCTATTCTTGTCTTGATCTTCTGTCTTACTGATCTCAACCCTAGCCTAAACCTCACCCCTTGTATTCTCCATTCCCTACACTCATGTTAGTCATATATCCCTAATCTTCTCCACCCAGGATTAAAGTTTGGAAATATAAATGGTTTTCCCATATCAGCTCTCACATCTATTTTCTGCTTTGGATTTTTCCAAATCAGATGGGAAATAAGATGTAAGGGAGACAAATGGCCAATGGAGGAGTTGGAGTGTAAAGAAATGAAAACAAAAGTAATGCAGAGAGGGAAGACAGAAAAAGCCTCCCAGAATGTGTGATTTTGGGCAAAACTCTACTACTCTTTGTTTCTCAGGTTGCTTTTCTGTAAAATGGAGGCAGTTTCTTTTAATCCCTAATTTTTACCTAATGAGTATTGTAAATCCCGTAAGATGACATGTGTAAAAATATTTTGCAAACCATCAGGAGCCAAACTTATCTAAGGGGTTATTGTTGGAAGACTTATATAGGAACCAACAATGTCAGAACAAAAATGACATTTATTTTGTTTTTTTCCTCATGTGCCACTTAGTTTCAAATTTTTTATGGCCCAGTATTATTATCTAGAATATTTCTGTAAGTTATTCATCTAAGAGCCTTTGATTTTCTTTATTTTTTTTTTCAGTTTCTACTTCAAACTGATTTTTGTACACAAACATGCCCTGGGTTCCTCTTCAGGAGGCCAAAAACATGAAAGGGATATGATTACTAGATTATTTGTGTTATGCTGCATAAGGACATATGCTGGTAATACCTTAAGTGCATACAGTATAGGCCTGGGCCCACATATATGATTAAATATATAAACACAAATGCATACATGCCTTCTCTCTGTCACACACACACACACACACACACACACACACACACCCCACAGCGAAGTCCTCACCCTCTTTTTTTACACCTAGCCTGTCACACAATACGGGGTGACATGGTCCTTGGGAAGGAAAATCTTGCAATGTAGGTCATGTTGTTAATTTGTTCATCCAAAGATTATTTCACCCAATGAGATGCTTCACCAATTTCACATGTTCTGTTTCTATTTTAATGTGAATTGAAGCAGAATTAAATCATCTTAAAGCATCTGTTGACAGGCAGTTATCCAGCCACTTAGTTTCATGTTCTTCATAACTCATTTAGAATCCTATTGTGATCCATTTATGTAAGAGCCTCTCAGTTTTCCTTCTTTCTTCTACTTTTTCTTTCAAATTGATCTTCATAGGTAGACAGGCCCTGGGTGGTCACAGATTTCACCAGGAGACAAAAGTGAGGAAAGGAGTCAGATTTTTGATTATTTTGTGTCATGTCCTATAAGGAAAAACCTATGTCAGTAATAATCCCTTGGACTTACACAAAATGCTTTGAAAACAGCCTAATGCTAGTTATGTGACCATGAGTGCCACTTTACTTCCTTGAATTTATTTCTTCATCTGTAAATGGCAATAATATTGGTAATTTAAGTAGCTTATTTGGGGTATAGCCACTCAACCAATTAGAAATTGACCCAATAATTTTCTCATTTAGCCCCATTCTCTCCACCTTTTCCATGAAAATATCATGAAGGACTTTGTCAGATGCCTGACTGAAATCCAAATTCACTGCGCTCAACATTTCCTTGATCTACAAGAAAGAGGACACGAGGTTCTTTGGAGTGATCTATACTCCATATCCCCATGCTGTCTTCTGCCAATGGTCACCTCAGTCCACAAGTGCCCACAAAACATGTATTTCTACTTTGCCAAATTGTTGAAACTTAAAATCCACTGGTGGGTATTTTCTAAAAATGACTATTGTCTCATTTTTAAAATAAAATTAGCTTTTCCCTAGTTGTCACTTCTCCTCAACAGTTTCTCGAAAATCCTTGAGAGGAGCTTATATCCAACAGGAGAGAAGAATTTGGAGAAAGCATCCCATAGATGCAAATTTCCATCCATTCCTCATCTACCTTCAGAGGACCTTTTGTTCCTCCCAAGGAGTTTTATGCTCCTCCCAGGTCGTGGCACTCTTAAGTCACTGAGAAGGTATGTGCACAGTTATACTTTTCATTTTCATTTCAACTAACATTCATAGAGGGCCTACTCCATGCCAAGATCCTACAGACACAAAATAACACTCTTCACAGACTTCACTGTCTAGAGTGAAAGATACATGAACAAATAAATACAACCCAACTGTAAGTGCATCTGAGCTTACGTAGTGGGACTATAGTTTCAGCTTCTCATGCTTACGGACACTTCTATTTTAGCTAAGAATAGATCTGGGTATGGCCTGGTTTACTACAGGACAAGACAAACCAAGACGTGAAAACATGCTCGATTAATAAAGCAAAACGACTCATGAATGACAGGCCCTTCTTTAGATTCTGGAAGACAATTTGGTCTGGAAGACAAAGGTGTAGTATAGCAACAGTTATAGCTTAAAGAAGTAGGATGGCAAGCGTCCAAGCCTTAAGTAGTTATTGAGTATCCCAACAGGTGGCCAAAGTATAATGATGGGAAATTTAGAGGAAGATAATACTTATATTACAAAGAAACAATCTTTCAGCATTGGGGAGATTCACTAGCAGGTATGAAGCCTCAGTTACCAGGCTGAAATTCAAGGGAAGTTCTCTAGTTAGCAGCTGCACTGCCTACAGTACAGTGCATTCTAAGCTAACAAAACTGACAAGACAGTACAGTCAGCCTCACTACACATCTGAAAGGCTAGTGCTCCCCATGGAATAGTAAGTTTCAACTCTAGAACTACCTGATATGACTTAATACACCTTTTGAGTATGTAGTGGACCCTAAAGTTTAACTTCAATGCCTGCATCTCCCATTCCTAAAGTCTGCCCCAAGTTCAAGCCCATGTGAATGTGTCCATTGAAAGAACATTAGAATTCTAGCTGATGACCACCAAACCTATACAATTATGGATAGGAAAAGAGGGGTAAGGGTTGCATAGATTAGTGGTTTTCATTTGGAGGGTATGAGCAGGGGACCAGAGGAGGGAAGAACTGGGAGGTATGTGTAATTTGAATACATTACCCCAAGTTCTTCTTTCTTATCTATACATCCTCAACTGAGGATCTGTAGCATAGTTGAATATTTTTATTTTATTCAATATTTAAACCTCTCTCCTGGGATATTGAACTGTGTGTGATGTTTGGAGAAGGAACTAGAAAGTTCACCTTAGCTGGACTGACATTCAGGCAAAAGAAATCCAGTAGTTTTTCAAACAATTAAAAACTCTGACTTTTACATAAAGTAAATACATACTCCCATTTAGCAAGACGTACTTAAATCAAAGGGCTTATTGAGGCTTGAGCACGGTGACTCAGAATTTTCTTTCAACTAGAAATTAAGTCCTAATTGGAGGTCCACACAGGCACTGATGCACCACCTCTTACCCTCACCTCCAGTTTTCTGACACAATCCCAGGGGCTGAAAATGTAAGGACATTTTCTGAAAGACTTAAGGGGCTTATAAACATCACAAAGCTACCCTAAATGCAGATCTTTTGAAAAGAGAGCTCCAGTAGCATTTCCTGGGGTTGGTCCCTGGCATGAATGTACAGGACTGGGAATAACCTCTGTGGTTCTGGCAGTGGGGCAGGGAGAGTATTGACTGAAAGCCCTGAAGGGATCTGTGAGAAGGGGCAAGTGTATATTCTGCATTCTCATCTCCACTCAGGACACTTGGTACTAGCTTGCTACTTTCTCCTGAACTAGAGTAAGAGGTTTATTGTATTTTATACAACATTTCTGAGGGTACTATACCCTTCGAGGGTATTCTAAGGGTTTTTGAAGAACATTTATTTGATTGTACTTCCAGAAGCATAAGTTCAAACTTAAAAATTAGAAGGGAAAAAAGTATTTTTGTGTTCTTATAAAATTTATATTAAGCATTAAGAGTGTTTTGGCAGACATGGGGATGTGCCTAGAACAGCCTTCAAGAAAGGATTTCCTGCCCTGTTGCAAATATGTACCCTTCAATTGTGAACCCTTTCATAGCCCACCTCAGCATTTGAGCCAGTCATGCTCTTAACAAGATGTCCCCAACTAATCACTGGACCTACAAGGACCTAGCTATTTCTATCCAGTGGGACTTAGCAGGACATCTTAGTAGTGTTCCTGTAAGAAACAGTCTTTGCTTTTATCTCTCCTTTGCGCTAACAGAGACCTTGTCATATCTACATTGGAATCTGACTGCTCCCTTTGCCGAGTTCTATTTCTTCCCTTTTCTTTTTACAAGTGTTACTCTCCAACAACTTTTTGTACTCCTAACTCCATCCCAATGTCTGTTTCCCATAGAACCCAAATTGGTGCATGTACCATATTAAGAATCTGGGGAGATTTTATGGATAGACTGCATAAAATCACTCAAAGGGAAGGGTATAACACTAATGAATAGTGGACAAATAACACTATTCTAAAGGGGACTCTTCAAGGGAGAACTGAACTGGGAGTAACTTTGAAGAGAGGAGTGGACTGAGAATCAACAAATTTGACCTCTAGTATTTGGAGATAGGGTCTTTACAGAAGTCAATAGTGTGGACTCTAATGCAATATGACTGGTATCCTTACAAAAAGAGTAGGACACAAACATACAGAGAAGGGTTAGGTCACAGCCACACAGAAAGAAGACCATGTGAAGACACAGGGAGAAGATGGCCATCTGTATGCCAAGGAGACAGGCCTTAGAAGGAACCAGCCTGCTGAAACCATGATCTCAGACTTCACAACTGTGAGACCTTCAAAACTGTAAGACAATAAATATCTGTTGTTTAAGCCACCCAGTCTGTTACTTTCTTATCACAGCCCAAGCAAATGAACACAGAGGTCCTTAAAGGGAAGAGTTCTACTGTAGAACATTAATTTCATTAATTAGGACACTTGGGGAGTCTGGAGAAAGTCTTCAGATTTGTAAGATTCAAATGATGAACCCTGACTCTGGGTACTGGATTTCATAAGAAAATAGTAAACAAACCTGGGTAATCAAATTCATGCTTTATCATTATGGGCACTAGAGCTCCAGTTGAAAGCAGCGGGAATAACATAGGCATGAGTGAAACCGAACTGACATCCCATAGTTAGAGTTCCTTTTCTTCAAACCACTAGTTTTTAGCCCTGTCACAGGCATGCTAGCTGGCTTCTGGGCTCCTGAGTCACTGAATGTCAAATGTGGTGAGATGCTGAGGTGGCACTGCTAAAGTTAGAAGGCTCAAAGTTGCCAATTAATTCTGTGCAAAAGAAGTGTTTACATCAGCCTCCACTTTGGGCCCAGACTAATGTTCTCAAGCTTCTTCTAAACTAGAGTCTCCTCAGAAGAAACTGTTTGCCTCAAGCCTAGAAACAAAAGTGATTACTTACAGCAAAGTTACCAGCCTATGTGTTGGACACCAACTAGCTGTATTTATCTTCTATCCTCCTCCTACCCTCTCTCACCCTGTATTAGTTTTATATTGCTATGTAACAAATTACCACAAAGTTAGCAGCTATAAACAACACACATTTATTAGTTCAGTTTTTGTGAGTCAGGGGTCTATGTACAGCTTAGTTGGGTCCTCTGTTGAGGGTCTTAAGTCCGCAATAAAGGTTTCAGTAAGGCTGCCTTCTCATCTGGAGTTTAGGGGCCCCTTCCAAACTCCTATAATTGCTGGCAGAATCCATTTCATGTGCTATATAACTGAGAGCCCTGATTTTTCCTGGCTCTTAGTTGTAGGCTTCCCTCAGGTCCCAGAGTCTAAAGCAGTCACAACATGGCTGTCTGCTTCTTCAAGGTCAGCATTAGAATCTAGTCTGCTAGGATAGAGTCTTAAATAATATAACATAGTCACGAAAGTGATATCCCATTACCTTTTTCTTTTTTTTATTTTTTTTCTTTTAATGTTTTTTTATTATATTATGTTAGTCACCATACAGTACATCCCTTGTTTCTGATGTAAAGTTCGATGATTCATTAGTTGCTTATAACACCCAGTGCAGCATGCAATATGTGCCCTCCTTACTACCCATCACCAGCCACCCTTTTTCATATTGCTGTTTAAAAGCAAGTTTCAGGTATTGCTCACACTCTAGGGAAAGTGTTATACAAGGGTATAACTCACTGAAAATCATCTTAGGGTGTGTTTGCCAGCCATACCCCCTTACTGCTCACCTCCTTGAGGGTAGCAAGCATGGCAGTTGCTGACTGCTTCTGCTTATAATACCACCAACTAAGATTGGGAGGGACTCAAGGTGCCATTTTTGTTATTCTCTTCTCCTCACCTAGTTGTCATACCAGATGCATGCATGCCATTGCGATCATCACTATAAATTTCAGTTAAATCACACATGGGTTATTATAATTTATTACAATCAGCAGAGTGAAGAGACAGCCTACAAATTGGGAGAAAATATTTGCAAATCATATATCTGATAAGGGGTTAATATCCAAAATATATAAAGAACTCAAACCACTCCATAACAAGAAAACAAATAACTTTATTTAAAAATTGGCAAAGGACCTGAATAAACATTTCTCAAAATAAAGACACACAAATGGTCAACAGGTATATAAAAAGGTGCTCAACATCACTAATCATATGGGAAACGCGAATCAAAACCACAGTAAGATATCACTTCACATCTGTTAGAATGGCTATTATCAAAAAGACAAAAGATAACAAGTGTTGGCAAGGATATGGAGAAAAGGCAACACTTTTGCTCTGTTGGTGAGAACGTAAATTGGTACAACCATTATGGAAAGCAGTATGGAGGTTTTTCAAAAAGTTAAAAATAGAATTACCATAGGATCTGATAATGCCACTCCTGGGTATTTATCCAAAGAAAATGAAAACAGAATCTTGAAGAGATATCTGCCCTACCATGTTTATTGCAGTATTATTCACAATAGCCAAGATATGGACACAACCTAAGTATCCATCAATTAATGATTGGACAAAGAAGACGTGGTATATATATAGACAATGAAATATTATTCAGTCATGAGGAAAAAAGGAAATCTTGCATTTGCAACAAAATGGATGGTCCTTGAGGGCATTATGCTTAGTGAGATCAGTCAGACAAAAACAAATATTATATGATATCACTTATATATAGAAGCTAAAAAGCCAAACTTGTAGAAATGGTGTAGAATGGTAGTTGCCAGGGGCTAGGGCACGGGGAAGTTGGAGAGGTGTTGTTACAGGGTACAAACTTGCAACTAGAATATTAATAATTTCTAGAGATCTAATGCACAACATAGTGATTGGAGTCAACAATACTGTATTGTAAACATTGAAGATGCTAAGAGATTAAATCTTAAATTTTCTCACCGCAAAAAAAGAAATAATTGTGTGATGTGATAGAGGTGTTAGTTAAAGATACTGTGGTAATCATATTGCAATATATAAATTTATCAAATCAACATGCAACACACCTTAAACTTTCACAATGGTATATTTCAGTTATATTTCAATTTAAAAGTAAATTAATATTTAAAAGAAAAATAAAAACATGCAATAAATATTTTAATATGAGTGATAACCACTTGCTACACTGTGAACAGTTTTTTTAAGGCAATGGTTGTGATAGTCATTCTGTAATGAATGTAGAGATGTATTTATAAACATATGTAATAAATATGGTCATAGGAGTGCTATATCCAAAAAAACAAAAGCAAAGAAAAAGAAGTGAATGAGAGAGGATGGAGGCAACTTTGAAGACTATTATAGCTATGGTGTGACTTGGCCAGTTTTGCCTTCTTAAAGAACAAATATTCAAATTTTAAAAATCAAACAATATACAGATTTAATAGTGCCAAGCAATAGTCTTGACCCCAGTCCTTCTCTCCAGAAGAAAGCTTTTGAACGTTCCTATCTGATTTTTATCTTCTCACCAGAAGACTTGCACCACATCTCTAATCATTTGCTTTTACTGCTGTTTTGTGCCTTATCATTTTTTCTCTTTCTGCTATTTCATTATCAGTGCATAGAAATGCCACCGATTTCTGGGTATTAATTTTGTATCTTGCAACTTCACTGAATTCATTTATTACTTGCAGTGTTTTGGTGGATTCTTTACAGTTTTCCATGTATATTATTATGTCACCTGCAAATAGTGTTTTACTTCTTCCTTACCAATTTGGATGCCTTTTATTTCTTTTACTTATCTGATTGCTAGGACTTCCAGTTCTACGTTGAATAAAAGTGGTGAGAATAGATATCCTTGTCTTGTCCCTGATCTTAGAGGAAAAGCTCTCAGTTTTTCACTGTTGAGCATGGTGTCAGCCATAGGTTTTTCACATATGGCCTTTATTATGTTGAGGTATGTTTCCTTTAAACCCACTTTGTCAAGAGATTTCATCATGAACAGATGCTGAATTTTGTCAAATGTTTTTTCTGCATCTATTGAGATGAGTATAAATTTTTCATCCTTCAGTTTGTTGATGCAGCGTATCCTATTGATTGACTTGTGGATATTAAATCATCCTTCCATCCCCAGAATAAATCTCACTTGAATGTGGTGAATGATACTTTTAATGTATTGTTGACTGTGGTTTGCTAATGTTTTGTTGAGGATTTTTGCATTTATGTTCACCAGGCATGTTGGCCTCTGGTTTTTTCCTCCTCCTCCTCCTCCTCCTCCTCCTCCTCCTTCTTCTTTTTGTAGTATCTTTGGTTTTGGTGTCAGGACAATGCTGGCCTTTTCAAATATATTTAGAAGCTTTCCTTCCCCTTCGATTTTTTGGAATAGTTTGAGAATAGGCATTAACTGTTCTTTAAATGGTAGAATTCACCTGTGAATCCATCTGGTCCTGAACTTTTGTTCTTTGGGAGTTTTGTTTTTTTGTTTTTTTTAATTATCAATTCTGTTCCATACTAGTAATTGGTCTATTCAGATTTTCCATTTCTTCCTGGTTCGGTTTTGAAAGATTGTATGTTTCTAGAAATTTATCCATTTCTTCTAGGCTGCCCAATTTCTTGGCATATAATTTTCGTAGTATTCTTTTATAATTCTCTATATTTCTGTGGTGTTGTCACTTCTCTTTTGTTTCTGATTTTCTAAACTTGGTCCTTTCTCTTTTTTTTTTTTCCTTGACGAGTCTGGCTAAAGGTTTGTCAATTTTGTTTATCTTCTCAAAAAAAAAGTTCTTGGTTTCATTGATTTTTTTTAGTCTCTATTTCATTTATTTCTGCTCTGATCTTTATTATTTTCTTCCCTCTATTCATCTTGGGCTTTGTTTGTTCTGCTTTTTCTAGTTTCTTTTGGTATACAGTTAGGTTTCTGGGGCGCCTGGGTGGCTCAGTCATTAAGCGACTGCTCTATGTGGTAGTTTCATTGAAAAATATAAACAGAGAATTATAAGGGAGTAGAAATCAAGAGCTTCAGTTCTAGCACATCTGAGACACTTTGAGCCTCTGTAAATTGGGGATAATAATTTTCAACCTCCCAGTTTACATAGTTGTGAAAATCAAATACAATATGAAAATGACCATTGCAAAGGATGTTCATGGTTAATATAAAATTCATTTTCACAGCAAACACTGTGGGAATCTGAGCTTTCTCTTTTGAAGATTAATTCCATGTATGTTAAGATTGAATCAACAGGTGCTCAGTGAATGCTTGAACATTCAAGTGAATCAACAAAGTAGTGCGAAGTGCTATGTATTGCTTATGTTTCAAAGCATTTTAGACCACAGTTAGCTAAGTGCAGATGGTGGGGTGTTTGGTGGTGAGGATAATGTAAATGATGATAATCAACTTCTTCTGTTGCCCTAAGTCCAAGTCAGTACTACAAAAAACTACCTAGGTCTACAGACTGGGAGCACCTTAAGACAGAGATGGCTTGCTCCTGTCAGCATTTTCCCCAGCAGCAAGCACAGTGTTTGGCACATAATAGTAGCTCATGGTTGTTTTTAATAAAAGAATGAATGAATAACCAGATAAAATAAGGTATTATCCCTGGCAATATGACTGAGTGCTGTGAAAATAGCACTGAACATGAGTCAGAGCCTGTAGGTTTTCAACCTGATCTGTAAATTCCATGTGTGGCTTTATGCAAGTCCCTTCCCTCCCCTTATCCTCACACACATCTGGAAAACAATGGGGTAATGGTGGAGAGGGTGATGGACTAGGTGATTTCTAAGGGCTCTTTTTGACTTGATGTCCTATGATAAGAGTGACCACAACTTGCCAAATGGTGAGTTGATCAAGTACAGGGAGCTGGGGTATGGCTGTGGGGCAAGACATCACGGAATCCAAGTTTTACCCTCTATCAGAGAATGTGAAAGATAAACAGTGCCTCAGACCCTGTAACCTCAGTGGGAAAGGCAACAGTATTTGTCATTGTTACAGCCTTGTCTTTGCCCTGCAGAACAATGGTACTAATTGAGGCTAGAAGCCAATATAACTCGACAAATATATCACTCTAATGCAGATCCTTGGAGAGAAGAGGGAAGCACCAAAGACCTGGGGAACTGGAAGTAAAATCAAGATTAAATCCTTCCTTAGAACATAGGACCCCAAAAAGTTGGAACTGGAAGGGAAGGCTCTTAGCAACCACCTAATTCAATCTCTTAATTTGAAGGGATAACAAAACAGGTCAAAATTGGGGGAGGGCACTTGACTAAAGACACACACACAGTACATGACAGAATCAGAACCAGACCCAGGCCTGTTGATTTCAAATGCCACTGCTGTGTCCCAAATAGGAAGTCCACAGAATTCCTCACTCTCTCTCAGTTTCTTTCTCTCCTTATATTCATAGAAGGATAAGTCTATGAATAATTTAGATTTGTATTAGAGAGTGTGACCTGGACAAAGCTCACAAAGGAAGGGAGTAAAGTGATGAAAAATTTGAACATTTTCTCCAGAAATTTCAAAAATTTGCCTACATTATGAACTGATAATCAGAGTCCAGGTTAAGAACCCATGTAGTATAAAAAGTTACAGAATCCTCAAAAGTTGGGCAGGAAGGAAATTTATCAATGAGTCCTTCTGACAGCTCCGCTGTTTGACCATTTTCTTTATTAAAACATTTTCCTGATATTCTGATTACATGAAGATTGTATTGCTTTTGGCCAAAAGCCATTATAATACTCAAAGTAGAGTGGTTATGACGTCAGCTTTAGAATAAATTGGAAGGATTAAAATAGACCAAATGAGAATGAGCTTTTAAGACTAAGAAAGGGTCATATTTTAAGATTGTGTTCATAAAAGAAGTCATCCAATTTATGCATCTCTAGTCATTTTATCTGCAACATTTAAACCAGTTCCACTTGGATTTCTGATACTATCATTGCAAAATAAAAAATGCTATAGCTTGTGCCTGCATTCATCCTGTACAGTACTTCACTTGATTTTTTTCTAATGTTTTATAGTTAAATTAAAAAGCACTGCTAAAAGCTTCTTGAATGAGTCTAAAATCATAGGGACAGAGAAAAGAGTAAATATGGAAGGGGTTTCCTCTTTCTTTTTTTAAAGATTTATTTATTTATTTTGGGGGGGGCAAAGGGCCAAGGGAGAGGGAGAGAATCCTCAAGCAGACTCCCTGCTGAGTATGGAGCCCATTGCAGGGCTCAATCCCAGGACCCTGAGATCATGACCTGAGCTGAAACCAAGAGTGGACACTTAACTGACTGAGCCATTCAGGTGCCCCAGAAGGTCTTTTCACAGAGGCAGAATTGCTGGGTTGAGAGTATCCATCTATATCCACTGGGTAGTGGATTCATAGAAGTTTGCCTGAGTTTGGAAAGGTAAGATAAATTGAGGATTAACACAAATTTGTAAATTTGTGTTCCAAGTAGCCAGTCTATGGGACCCTACTTTTTAAATACGTATATCTTTTTTAATCAATCCTTTTTAATAGCTTTAGTGAGGTTCAATTGACATGCAATTAAATGCACATATTTACATATTTGATTTAAGTTTTGACATATGTACATATATATGTACTTGAGATCATCACCACAATGAAGGTAGTGAACACTTCCATTATTTCAAAAGTTTTCACCGTTCCCCTGTAAACCTTCCTATCCATACCTCATCATACGTCAATCCCCAGAAAAACATTGATCTGCTTCCTGTCACTATTGACTAGTTTGCATTTTATATAAATATAATCATTACAGCATGTACTCTTTTTGTCTAGTTTTTTTTCACTCAGCATAATTATCTTGAGTGTCATCCATGCCATAGCACGTGCCAGTTATTTTTATTGCTGAGTAGTATTCCATTTTATGTATGTACCACAATTTGTTTATTCATTCACTTGTTGATGGACAATTTCCAGTATTTTATTACAAATAAAATTACTGTTAACATTTGTTACAAGTATTGAATCAACAGATCTTTTAGTTACTTGGGCAAATACCTAGAAGTTGTATGCCTAGGAGTCATATGCCTAGTAGTATGGTAGATGTGCGTTTATTTAGCTTTCATTTATTTTTTAAATTGTTTTATTATGTTATGTCACCATACAGTACATCATTAGTTTTTGACGTAGTGTTCCATGATTCATAGTTTGCTTATGACACCCAGTGTTCCATGCAATACGTTCCCTTCTTAATACCCATCACCAGGCTAACCCCCCCAAAACCCTCAGTTCATTTTCCAGAGTCCATAGTCTCTGATGGTTCATCTCCCCCTCAGTTCTCCTCCCCTTCATTTTTCCCTTCCTTCTCCCAATGTCCTCCATGCTTTTCCTTATGTTCCAACATATGATAATTGTCTTTCTCTGCTTGATTTATTTCACTTAGCATAATCTCCTGCAGTTCCATCCATGTTGATGCAAATGTTGGGTAGTCATCTTTTCCGATGGCTGAGTGATAATCCATTGTATATATGGACTACATCTTCTTTATCCATTCTTCTGTTGAAGGGCATCTCGGCTCGTTCCACAGTTTGGCTATGGTGAACTTTGCTGCTATGAACATTGGGGTGCATATGGCCCTTCTTTTCACTACGTCTGTGTCTCTGGGGTAAATACCCAGTAGTGCAATTGCTGGGTCATAAGGTAGCTCTATTTTTAACATTTTAAGGAACCTCCACACTGTTTTCCAAAGTGGCTGCACCAGTTTGCATTCCCACCAACAGTGTAAGAGTGTTCCTCTTTCTCCACATCCTCTCCAACATTTGTTGTTTCTTGCCTTGTCAATTTTTGCCATTCTAACTGATGTAAGGTGGTATCAATGTGGCTTTGATTTGAATTTCCCTGATGGCTAATGATGTTGAAAAATTTTTCATGTGTCTATTAGGCATTCATATGTCTTTGGAAAAGTGTCTGTTCATATCTTCTGCCCATTTTTTTGTTGATTATTTGTTTTTGGGGTGTTGAGTTTGAGAAGTTCTTTATAGATCTTGGATACCAGCCTTTTATCTATAGTGTCATTTGCAAATATCTTCTCCCATTCCATGAGTTACCTCTTTGTTTTGTTGACTGTTTCCTCTGCTGTGCAGAAGCTTTTTATCTTGATGTTTAACTTTTAAAGAAACTGATGAAATATTTTCCAAAGTGGTTGTACCATTTTATATTCCCAAAAGCAATATATGAGTGTCCCACTTGTTCCACATCCTTGCCAACACTTGTTGTAATTGGTCTTCGAATGTTAGCCATTTTAGTAAGTGGGTATTTACATCTCATTGGAGTTCTAATTTGCTTTTAATTAATGACTAATGATATTTAGCATTGTTTCATGTGCTTAATTCCCATCAACATATTTTCTTTGGTGAAGTGTCTTTTCAAATCTTTTGCTCATTTTATTCATTGGATTGTCCTTCTTACCATTGAATTGTAAGAGTACTTCATACATTCTGTATATAAGTCCATTCTCGGATATACAATTTGAAAATATTTTCTCCAATTCTGTGGCTTGTCTTTTCCTTCTCTTAACAGAGTCCTACAATGAGTAAAAGTTCTTAATTTTCATAAAGTTCAATTCATCCAAATTTTCTTTTATGGATCATGCTTTTTTGTACCCTATCAAATAATTTTTTGCTTAACTAATCCAAGCTCTCAACAATTCTATCCTATATTTTTCCTAGAAGTTTTACAGTTTAAAGTTCTACATGTAGGCCTATGATTCATTTTGACTTTTTTTTAATACATGCAAGGTATGGGTCAAAGTTCTTTTTTCTTTTTTGTATATAGTTATCCAATTGCCCCAACACTATTTATTGTTGAAAGGACCATACTTTCTCCACTGAGTTGTGTTTGCACCTTTGTCAAAAATCAATTGGCCATACATACGTGGTCTATTTCTGTGCTACCTGTTCTTTTCCACTTGTCTATCTATATGCCAATACCACACTGCTTTGATTACTATGGCTTTATAATACTATCTCTTGAAATCAACTAAAGTAAGTCCTACAGCTTTATTGTTTCCAAAAGTGGTTTGGCTATTCTGGGTCATTTGTACTTCCATGGGAACTTTAAAATTAGCTTGTCAATTTCCACACAAATGCCTGCTAGGATTATGATTGAGATTGCACTACATTTATAGATCAATTTGGGAATAAATAATATTTAATAATATTGAGTCTTTATCCTCTGAACACAACACATCTATTTATTTTTTAAGGTATTCTTTAATTTCGCTCAATAATGTTTATTAGTTTTCATTGCACATGTCCTGAGTATTTCATATTTTTATGACAATGTAACTGGAACTTTTTTTTCAATTTCTAATTGTTCATTGCTAATATGTAGAAATTCAGTTGGTTTTTGTATATTGATCTGGTATCCTGCAATCTTGCCAAACTCACTTATTTGTTCTAATATTCTTTGTAGAAGTCATAGAATTTTCTACATAGAGGAGCATGCCATATGCAAAGGACAGTTTTGATCATTCTTCCTTTCTAAAGTGGCTTGTCTTGTTTTGTTTTGTGTATTGTACCGGCTAGACTCTTCAGTACAACATTAAATAGAGATGGTGAGAGCTGACATCCTTGTCTTGATCTTAAGGGGAAGTATTCAGTCTTTCAACTTTAAGTATGATGTTGACTGAAGGTTGATGCCTCCACCTTTGCTTTTCTTTTTCAAGGTTTCTTTGGCTATTCGGGGTCTTTTGTGGTTCAATGCAAATTTCAGGATGGTTTGTTCTAGCTTTGTGAAAAATGCTGGTAGTGTTTTTATAGGGACTCCATTAAATGTGGGGTTGCTTTGGGTAATATAGACATTTTAATGATATTTGTTCTTCCAATCTGTGACCATGGAATGTTTTTCCATTTCTTTGTGTCATCTTCAATTTCTTTCATAAGTGTTTTACAGTTTTTAGAATGCAGATCTCTTACCTCTTTGGTTAGGTTTATTCCTAGGAATCTTATGGCTTTTGGTGCAATTGTAAATGGGATTGATTCCTTGGTTTCTCTTTCTACTGATTCATTATTGGTGTATGGAAATGCAACAGATTTCTCTACATTGATTTTGTATCCTGTGACTTTACTGATAAAGGGTTGGTTTCCAAAATATGTAAAGAACTTATAAAACTCAGGGTGCCTGGGTAGCGCAGTCTTTAAGCGTCTGCCTTCGGCTCAGGGCGTGATCCCGGCGTTCTGGGATCGAGTCCCACATCAGGCTCCTCCGCTGGCAGCCTGCTTCTTCCTCTCCCACTCCCCTGCCATGTTCCCTCTCTCGCTGGCTGTCTCTCTGTCACGTAAATAAATAAAATCTTTAAAAAAAAGAACTTATAAAACTCAACACCCAAGAAACAAATAATCCAGTTAAAAAGTGGGCCAAAGACATGAATAGACAATTTTCTAGAGAAGATATACAGATGGCCAACAGACACATGAAAAGATGCTCAACATCACTCCTCATCAGAGGGAAAAAAAAACTACAAGGAGATATCACCTCACACCTGTCAAAATGGCTAAAATTAACAACACAAGAAACAACAGGTGTTAACAAGGATGTGGTGAAAGGGGAGCCCTCTTACAATGTTGGTGGGAATGCAAACTGGTGCAGCCACTCTGGGAAATAGTATGGAGGTGTCTCAAAAAGTTAAAAATAGAACCACCCTATGACCCAGCAATTGAACTATTAGATATTTATCCAAAGCATCCAAAAATGCTAATTCAAAGGGATACATGCATGCACCCCAATGTTTGTAGCAGCATTATCAGCAATAGCCAAATTATACAGAACCCAAATGTCCATCAACTGATGAATGGAGATATATATATATATATATATATATATAATATTACTCAGNTTATATATTTGAACTACATCAAAAACTAATGATGTACTATATGTTGGCTAATTGAATTCAAATTTTAAAAAATAAAAAAAAATAGTGCTTAACCTGCACTTTCTCAAAACTCTTGCAATGGCCCCCAACTCTGTTGCTCTATCTGGTTCTATTTACATTCAAATTATATCTTGAAGCAAAATTTATTTCTCACAAAAATTTATATTTCTTCCTAACTCTATTACTCAACTTCTTAACCTTGTTAATTTAATTTTGGTAAACTCAAACTTCTATATTTTATCTTTCTTGTGAAGAATTAATTCATTGAAAACCAAGACCCATTTTTTAAAAGATTTTATTTATTTATTTATTTATTTATTTATTTGACAGAGAGAGAGCACACAAGCCGGGGGAGTGACAGGCAGAGGGAGAGGGAGAAGCAGGCTCCCCACCGACCAGGGAGCCCAATGCGGGGTTTGATCCCAGAACCCTGGAATCATGACCTGAGCTGAAGGCAGATGCTTAACTGACTGAGCCACCCAGGCACCCCCCAAGACCAATTTTGACATTGGTATGATGGCTGAACTTCTGCCTAATGTAAAATATAAAAGTACTGTATTTGAAAAAAAAAAGCACTGTATTTGCTTCTTTTTTTCTATAAAACATGACTAAAATCATAGCAGATACATGTAAAACATGAATAAACTACAAGACACATTGAGAATTTCACAATATCTGAAGCATGAGAGTAACTGTCTGTACTCAAGGGTGGGAATCACCAGTAGGTTTCTTGTTTTCTAACCACAATCCAGCCGGCTGGCATCAGGAGGTCTGATTAAAAGGGAGGATGGAAATAGCAGAGGCCAGACAGCTTCTATCTTGAATCAGCATCCAACTTATTTGTTGATGTTGGTAGCTTATAAGCTCTGACTTTCTGGTTTCTGGATCTTACCTACCAACCAGCTTGGACTTGTATCACCTGTTTGCTCTTCCTTATCTTTCTTAAGACTTGATTTGTGGCTTGGCTGGAACTAGGTTTCTGCCATAGCTTTTTGCATAATGTGATTCCCAATACTAGGACCTTCCACTTAACCCATGTTGCATGCTGACCATACTTTGTCATTACACTCTTTCTAGGCCCAGGCAGGAAGTAAAATAACTGACTGCCAGAACATGCCTTGTAGTGAATGCCTTTGTGGGTTAAAGCAGACTCCTTCATGAGCAGTTCTTCTCTACCATGCCATTCTCTGCCTAGTTTGCCTGACTGCCACTGCCACCTCCATTTCTATGGCTGTCCAAATATCTTTCTTCTCCAAAAGCATTAAGCTTTAAGTCTTATGATTCCCATCTAAATTATTTAGTCCTTGTCTTTTACTATTTCCTGAATCTTCTGAGAGGGAGATTCATTCCATATGGCTGAGATGACCTACAGACTCTGCATCAGTGTAGTGATTAAGAGCCTGGGTTTGAATCCCAGCTCTACCTTTCATTAGCTGGAGTGAATTAGGACAAGTTACTTAATCTACCAAATCTCCAGTTTCTCATATGTAAAACAAGGATAATTGTGTATACCATACATATACAGCACCTGGAAAATAATGAGTGTTCAATAATTATTAGGTATCATCAATAATATTAGCCTAGCATTATTCCTATTCTTCATACATCAAATGGAATGAGTTGACCAATTCTTCTATGCCAGGCTAGGAGTCAATTAGATTATGAGAAATGAGCCTGCACAAATTACCATCTATAGAATTAAAGGAGCTTAACTGACACCAGTTATGTTACATTAGGGGTAGGGGATAGGCATAGGGAGTTTCCTTGGAAGGGCCTTTGCTAGTAACCATAGAGGTTGGTAACTCTGAAACCAAATAAGTAGAAGCAAAGCCTCTCAGAGGTTGAGAAATGGTCTTCCAAGTAACCAGGTTATTATGAAGATTTTTTCCTCAGCAGAGAGCCCCAAAGCCTTAGTGTGTCATGGAGTAAATAGTTAGGATGAAAGCCTCCATGGAAAAACATATCCACTATGAGGTCAAATACTTGAGAAATTATCTATATTGGCCTTAAGTATCCCTAAGGCTCCAGCCAGTTCTGTAAATGGCAGGTTTATAAGACAGACATCATTTTATGGCATTAGTACTCTTGGTGGCCATGGGTAAGATTGTTTAGAGGCCTTCGCCTCTGGATCTGCCGCACTGCCAAAATTTGAAGTGTTCTTTCCAAAGATATTCTGAATCCTATATTCCATTGGTTCTTAGGACTCTTGAGCACTGTCATTCTTTAGAGCAGAGTCCTACTCTATATGCATTATCTCCACTTCCAAATGACTCACTTTCATAATAAGGCTGCATAAAGAACATTGTACTTATCTGAAGACTCAGGCTTCTATATATTATTCATGCCATTCAATGACCACAGGGTCAAATGTTTGTGAAGTGAGATGAATGACAGAATAAAATTTCTACTACCAAGTTCAGCAGATCATTGTGGCAGCTACAGAGGTACACCATTCAAGTCTCCCTTAAAGCAAGAACTTGCAGTTCAGCTGAAAAGAGTACAGTTATCTGACAGCCTCCAGCTATTAGCACATTCACGATCCATCTCACTTTTTGAAAGGAGACCACACAGTTCCTGGGGAGGCCCTAGCTAATAATTAACAAGGCCCTGACCACTTCTTCCCAACAAAGATTTCCTCTAATGGGAAGTCCTTGCTCCAGAGCTCTCTGTCAGATTGGCTATAACTATGTCAGATATGCATTGAAATCTAAGGGTCTTCCAGCCCAGTCATGCCTCATGCCACTTTTATTTTTCACAGGTGTTCCCCCTCTTGCACTCCTACATCTCCAATCCAGCATCTACTTCTTAGAAGACTCAAATGACTCAATCATCTACTTGTAATATAAGAAATGTCACAGGGAATTGATTTATTTATTCCATCTACCCCCACCCCCACCCCCCTACACAATCTCAAACGTCATTAGCCAGGGTATTGCACCAAAAAAAATAATGAAAAAATGAAAATATTCTTCCATATTGATTACTATACTCCACCAATTTACTGTAAGAAATGGGCAAGTGCTTCCTCTCATCCCTGAATTATTCAAACATTTTTGATAGGCCAGATGGTTCACAAAGTAAAACCTCCAGGGAGTCTATAATCAGGTCTGGGTGCACAAAGGCAATAAATGGAACACAGCAATCTTCCTGAGACCAGAGTCTTTGCATACAGCACTACGCTGTTTTTGCTGTGTAATTCCCCAGCCTTTCCCATCAAAATCCCAAGGGACTCAATGAATCAGCTTATCGTTGTCGAGACAATATCTTGGTCTTTTCTATTACATTAGATAAACATGACTAGCCAGCTACAAGCTCTACTGCAATATCTCTAGAAAACCAGCTAGATGTGAAACCAGGAGCACAAAAATGTGAAAATGTTCAATTGACTCAGAAAAGTGGGATCTCTGGATCAAATCATCTTGTCTGATAGATTGCTGAGGACTTCCCAAATGGTATCTTCAATTACAAATTAAACCTTCCTACATATATGAGGATCCCAGAAATTCACTGTCCTCCTTGTTTTTTTTTTCCTTTATATTGTCCATCCCCCACAATCTTATTCAAAAAAAGGCTTCCAGTTCAAAAAAAATAGAGGGACTTCCGAGTCTGAATGACCCTGAAATCTCAAGACATCTACAGCCAACATAAAGTGACCATGACAAAATATGGTATTGAAACATTAGCCTGTGCATTTTCCTTTTCTGTGCTTCATTAAATTTTTCCCAAGACCCTCTCCCTCCCAGCCAAGATGCTAGACATGAGTCACCTATGGCTTTAGGGAAAGTTGTCAGAATGTAACCAGAGGGAAAAAAAAGGTGTCATTTAGACACTTGGCTGTTGAGTTTTTCAAGAGCCAGAGGTTCAGGTGTAAGACAGAGAAGATTTGGAAGTATTTGTAACCTACTTTTTTTCTCCTGCCCCAGATTCCACAGACTGGGGAGAAAAAAAGGGAAGGAGTACAGGGGAAGGGGTAGAGTCAAAGGGAGGGAGCAGAGGTAGAGGGGGAGAATCAGAGGCTTTATGGAAGGAAACTCCATCAGTGGCCAACACCAGAAAGCCATGTGCCAAGAAGCCCATTGTTCAACTGATCAATTGTCAAGCAGGAACAATACCTGGATATAACTGTTCAGCAGTCCTGGACCCTCATAAACTTCTGAACAACTGAGCAAGGTGGCATGCGAAAACCAGCTTGAGATATCCCATGGAATTAAGAGTGTTGAAACACCCATTCGTATAAGGTTCCCTCTTATCTCAAGTTGTCATTGTTATCGGGGCAAATACCATCAGTTGATCCATTGGAATTATGTCAGAGTTAGGAACCATCAAAGTCATGTTCCTTCCTTTCCTGGCAATGAATCTTGGTAGAACAACATGAAGGCATCTCAGAGGGAATGATATGGCCATTAAAGCTGGGTTTTGAAAATGGCCACATCTACTCAAATACTTCCTATTTGCAGATAACTTCAAAATCCTTATCTCTTGCCTCCACCTTTTAATTTTTTATGATTCCAATTATTAGTAGGGTCCTATAGGAAGTGTATAACTCTTTCAAACTGGATAATTTGAGAAGAGTTCATTAAAGTTTAATATTTACTGAGGTGTGATCATGGTTTAAAGTTACCAACCAGGTTCCCTGGGAATGTTAACTGCTGGAGCCCTTACTGTCCTTGGGCCTGAAGGGGCAAGAGGACATAGCAGTTACCAGAGCCCAAAGGAAGATGGTAGCTATATGGAGAGGGCTTCAAGACAGGATCTGTGATCATCAGTTGAGGAATACAACAAACCTCTGGCAAACTGGTGGGGAGGAGGGCAGGGGAATACATGTTCTGTCCTAACTCTTCTCCAACCTCTCTTTTTGATCTTCTGTTAGTGCCTCCCATTGGCTGGGCCCACCTGGAAACCACAAGACAAAGGGATCCATTGAAGCAGCCCATGTAAATCAAAGCAGGATGTAGAAATAGGAAGCTTGGGTATGAGGGTGGGCAATGGAAAACACTCAGCACAGACTACTTGATAGGAGTTGGAAATACATGTAAGAACTTCCTGGAAAGCCTCTCTCCCTTTGATAATTTGATGAAAGCTGTAAACATTCACAAAAAAAGTCAATTAAGTATAAATATTTGATTTTGCATGGGGATAGTACAGTGCCTGTGGCCTCTCCATAGTGTACCTAGGAGCTCCATGGATACAAAAGCCCCCTGCTCTAGAGAGTTGTTTGCAAGAACGCATGGCATCCTATTGCAGTTCTCATTTCTTTAACTTTTGCCCCTCCCTACTATATTTACAGCAACTTAGATATCCCACAGCAAAGCTGACATCATTGGCCAAAAGTAACTGAATCAACTGAGCCCTTTCTTTATTCAGATATGCTCAATGTAAACTACATAGTATAGAGTCTGAGCAATAGAGTTCTGAAGAAACAGACGGAAAATGTGGGGCTGGCCATGTGATACTGTGTTGCTTAGCAACACTGGATGGGAGGCTCTCCTTGAGCCTCTCAGAAGAGAGAATTGGTTTTAAAATGTGTGGGGGGTGGACTGTGAACCTAGAAGAGGGTAAGGTAAGGTGAGAAATAATTGCCCATATAGAAGTGACAGACGCTTCCTAGTGGAAATATGCAGAATTTAAAGTCAGGCAGTGTTGCTTCTGGTGTTGCCATTAACCATGTGACCATGCCCAAGTCATTCTCTTATGCAAGCAGATAATACTAGAAATCCTGACTATATCACTATGAAATCAATGGAGAAATGGTATTTTAAAAATAGTAGCCAACCTTGAATGTGCACATACTTCATGCCCAGGTATTGGTCTAATACCACATTTAATTCTTCCACTGACCCTATGTTTTAGGTACTTGTACTACCCTCATTTTTAACATATGAGGAAACTGAATAATAGATAAGTTACAACACTTGCTCAAATCACAGAGCAAGTAACAGGCAGATCAAGTATGCCACCCTAGAGAATCTGACTCTGGAGGGCATGCTCACAACCATGGTAGTTGTTCTTGTGACCTGGAGGTGCTCTCTGGCATGAGGAACTGTCATTCTTATTCTAGGAATGGAAGGCCAGAGGGGGAGGGAGCTCTGCTCTCACACCTAATCACCCAAAGGGACCCTGAATATGTATGCAAAAATATATCATGAATCCTCAGCTAACAAGAAATTCCATTACTCACAGTTCCTTGTGTCAAGTCCCTAGTTTGCAAAGTTTGAATTCTGTTCCACTGAGGAGGTGGTAGCAGGTGAGGCAAAAAATGAGCATCTAGCTGAGTGGGGTTTGATAGAACTTCCTACCCCTACAAAGGCTGTAATGAATGTTCTCAGGGTGAAAAGGGACCCTGCAGGAGTAGCCATGAGCAGTCACAGAAGCCAGCACACTTCCCAGATCCCTTACTTACTTTGGATCTGCAAATGTTGTTTCCAGTTGATGACCCCTGATGAACCAAGGAATTCTTGACAGTTTGGGGAATTCTTAGAATAGATTTGGTAGGTGTTGGTATAGTGATCAAAATCATCTGTCATTTCCTGTTTCATTAGGTAATGTGGAATAAATCAAAATGATCATACCCAGTAATTGGAATACTTGGCTTTAGTATTTCATTATACTGTACTTTTTTATAAACTTATAAATACAGATATTTTTCTTGAAAAAAAAGTGTGTGGGGGGAGACAGACAGAAAGAGACAAAGACAGGAGGGAAGAGAGAAACAGGAAAAGAGAAAGGAACAGACAGAGACAGAGTGAAATTTAAAGACTGACAAAGACAAGCAAAGGGGAGAGTTTAATAAACAAAGAAGTGAGAGAGAATGAGAATGAATATAGTGGAAAGGAGAAATGGAGAGAGTTTCAGGAGGTGGGTTATGAGATTAATTTGGTTGCTAGAAAAAGGGGGGGGGACAAAAGCTGAAAAGAGACATCCAAAAGAGGGAATGAAGGGGTAATAGAGTCAGCAGGTGGGACCCTTTCTCGCAGGTCCCTGCACTGATGGCTTCTGTGTTACCTTTACTTAATGAAAGTTACCCAGTTTCTGTTTCTAACTGTAAATTTTTTTTCATAAGTCAAATGCTCAGTTGCAGCAGCACCACCAGGAATTCTTTATTAAGCACTACTGGTTCCACAACATTGCTCATCCAAAAGATCCTCTTTTATAATAGCCGCAGTGATGACTCAGCTCTTTACAGTTTACCAAGTACTTTCACAGCTGCCATCTCGTGGGATCCTCACTACAGCTCTGAGGAAGGCAATGCAAGGATTATTATTACTTCAATTCTACACAAGAAGAAACTGAGGCTCTGAGAGGAAGAGTGGTTGTTTGGAACTGGGGTTCTGACTCCAAGTTCTAGGACTGGGGCTGGGATACTGATCTGCTTGGACTTTCCAATCACATACTAAGTGTGGTGGACTCACTGGTGAGATTCTTGCTCTCCACTACCTACTAAAGTGAGAACTGAAGAGTTATTGCAAAGTTTAAAGCCAAGGGGGGCTTCTCCTTTCATCTTCTTTCCCCCTAATGTGCAAATGTGTCCATCTGTACCTCCCAGAGCAGAGCTTAATTGGTCTGGTTATATAGCCAACTTCTAACAACCCCATAAGATATCCCTGGGCATCCATCCTTTCAGGAAAACCCTGCCTCTTTCGTTTTCAGACTAACCACTGGTAGTTGCAAAACCTTGTAACAGGGAGAAGAATATTTGAGAGACGACACCATTTGGTGACTAGGGCCAGAGCGTCTGCAGGATCAGACAGAAAAGAAGAGCTGGCAACGGAGTGCCATGGAGAAGCTGAGCAATTCCTATTCCTTCTCAAGTCTCTCTAATGCTTGAAGGCTGGAAAAAAGCAGAAATGAGCTAGTCTTCTGTTTGCACCAAGATTTTCTCCTACCAAAGTCTCCCCTTTGATCCATCCTGTACTTGCTGACAAATTAAGTTTCCAAAAATACCGTTCACCTGTTCAACAACCTTCAATAATTTCTCTATTTATTATGTTTATTATGGTATTAGTTTCTTCAGTCTGGCATTCAAGAGCCACTTAATATTGTACCAAACCTTCCTTTTCAGGTTAATATCTGCATATTTCCTACATATAACCCAAGCATCTGACAAACTAGACTATTTGCTGGTTCCCAAACATATTCCACTCTTCCCATCTATCCCCATCAGCTGATATCTTCTCCCCCTTCCAATCAGGTGGTAATCCTCACCTATGCCTCCACATAGCACTTGGCTTTATAATGTGTCAACCTGGCTAAACTAAACTGCATTTCACAGAATTACCTTTCTTGCGGGTCACAATGGGCCACAAGAGAGATCTTGTGAGAGATTTGGATGGTAGAAGGAAGCAGCCACCATTCTGTAGCTTATACACGTTGTCCTTTATCTGCTGACTCACCTTGTTGACATAAGACAGTAGCGAAGCCTGCAAATCCTCCACCTTCCTCTGGACTTTATATCAAATCTTCTGACCTCTGGATCAGGTGTATGTTTAACTCAATGACAAAGGGCCAAATACCCAACTTCTGCAGGGCAGAAGGCAAAGGCACATCATCAAGGGCAAAGGCAAAAAGAACTAATATGGGTTTTGTCCATCCTGTGGGTTCCAACCCATGCTTGTGGATGTCAGCCCGTCCTTGCTCTCCCTCACCTTACATTCATCTTCCCTTCCCCACTGCTTACTCTGTGTATATGTAATTTTTTCTTTTTTTCTTTTTATTAATGTATAATGTATTATTTTCATATGTAAATTTTACCAGTTACTTCTCTTCTCTGGTCTCAGTTTTCTCACCAGTATAAAGGGAGAATTTTACCAAATCTACAAAATCTAGGGTTACTTCCTGCTTTAACATTCTGAATAGCACTATCCATAGCTTTTGATGGGAAACTTAACCTCTGGAAGAGCAAAGGCATTGAGCTTGGAGTAAGACATCTGGCTCTAACCTCAGCACAACCTCTGGGTAACTCAGAAACTTCCTTTCTGGGCCCTGCTCCCCCTCCTATGTCCACACTCAGAACTTAGACTTGCTGCTCTGTGCAGTTTGATACAGCTCTAATGTAACAGGCTTCTCTGAGTCTCTGAGTGCTCATCCCCACATCAGGTCAAGGGCCATTTCCTGCATTTCCTGTTTATCTGTGTATTTGTGGGTTTTTCTATTTTCACATGGGTAAAATATGTGCTCAGCAAATCCATCCGTCCTTCAACCTTGAAAATCTTGTGTCTCTTCTAGGAAAAGACCAGTTTCCTCTCCCCCACACACTTGGGAAATGTTAAGACCCTGTTCATTTCCCACAAGGGAGCAGATATACTGGTGGAGCTGGCCAGGTGCCATATGACACTCATATTTAAGTGGTACAAGGACATTCACCTCATAACCCAGAACAGAGAAAAATGTTCTAATAAGAAAGAAGAACTCTGGGGCAAAATATAGCTATATTTCATATAGAAGAATGTTCCAGGCTCAAGGCAGTAATTGGACAATCCCAAAGGGGGGGCAGGTTCAGAATAGCTGCTTTCACAACAGTATGCCTCATAATAAAATGAAAACCTGTATACCTATCACCAAGCTTGAGAACTGGAATATAATCAATGCCTCTGAAACCCACAGGTGTTCTCACTGAGTTAGCTCCTCATTTCCTCCCAGAAATAACCACTATCTTAAATTTTGTTATCATTCCCTTGCTTTTCTTTGTAAGTTCATTTTATTGGTATGTTCCATTAATATGTTATTTTTTGTGTTCATTTGGGAACTTAATATAAATGTAATCATACTTTTTGTATTATATTTTTCCTTGTTCCTTCACTCTCCCAACTTTGAAATTTATCTGTGTTGATGTGTATAGCTACAATAATTAATTTGCACTGCTACTTAGTTATTCATTATATGAAAATCCCATAATTTATTCATCCTCCTGTTGATGAACCTGTGGGTTGTTTCCAGTCTTATGCTTTTGCAAATTATGGTGCTATGAACATTCTCATGCTTATACCCTGATGTCCATGTACAAGAGTATCTCTAGGGCAGTAGTTCTCAATGGGGGAGGAGGGGGAATTTAGTCCCCTTAGGGGATATTTGTCAATCTCTGGAGACATTTTTGGTTATGACTGTGGAGTTACTACTGGCATTTAATGCGTAGAGGCCAGGAATGCTGCTAAACATTCTACAGTGCACAGGACAGAATCCAGAACAAAGAATTATCTGGCCCCCAAATGTCAATGATGTTGAGGTTGAGCAACACTGATCTAGAGTATATGCCTATGCATGAGATTTCTGGGCCATCAGGTTTTACCAGTTCAATTTTACTAGGTGATGACAATTATCTTACAAAGTGGTTATACCAATCTGCACTCCCAATGTCAGAGGATAGGAGCTCCATATGTTCCATATTCTCTTGAACTCTCAGTGTTATTACTTCACTACTTACTGACTGAAATTTTGCTCCTACTTTCCATTCTAACTTTTCTCTTATATTCATCTCCTTCCCCACATGTCCGTTCTTCATATTAATGCCAAATTAAACTTTCTAAAACTCAACTCTGACTGTGCCAAATTCCTGTGAGGAAACTTCTGTGGACTCTCCTGCATACAAAATAAGCATATCTTTCAAGAATTACATAGAAAGTCTCCATTAGCTCTGTATACATAGCAATACCACCCTATTTGGTAGCCCTCAAATAAGCTTTGGCCTTTCTCTGCTCTCTCTGTTATCTTTATTGTTGAAATCTTACCCTTTCTTATAGTCATTTGTTTATTCATTCATGTGTCCTTTTATTCAGTCAATTAATAAACGTTTACTTTATTGAGTACCTATTATGTGCCAGAAACCCATTCTAAATGCTGGAAGTATAGGAATAAACAGAACAGCCAATACAGCTCTCTGACTGCTCTTCTTATGGTCTCATGGCTTTCCCCATCCCAAAACCTCCAAAGTTTAGAAGCAGCCCCTAAGATTGATTCCAGGCAGCATCCAGAGCCTGGAGCCTAATTTTTTCCAGTCTCCAACCAATCCTTGGTGCCATCCACCAGTATTTGTCCTTCAGTCAATATTTGTCATGTAGGCATCCAAAAGAGTTGGAGGGCTCCAGAGGAGCAGGAAAGGGAGAGCTAAGCTGCCAGGGTTAGCTTTTGCTGGCTAGGTATACACTGAGTCTCTCTCTTTGGAGTTTCCCTAGGTGCTGCAGGCCCCTCCTGTTTCCATTCTGCCCCGTGTGTCTTTGATGGCCATTAGGAAGAGCTGAAGGAGGGTATGGAAAGAGAGCAGGACAAAAGCCATGTACTCCTCTCCTCATGTCATGGCTTGGATCCTGAGCCCAATGGAGCTCTGGCAGGGGGAGGGTATGCTGGGGCCCTAATTAGGGAGCCTCCAGGCTGAGCCAGGTCTGAAATGAGAGAAGGCAGAAAGAGGCTTCCCATTGCTGTATCGCCTTTCAACTTTTCCTTTGTCCACCCAATGTGGAAAAAAAACTGCTATCTTTAACTCCCTGGTTTGGGGGAAGGAGTGAAAGAAAATCTGGAAAGCAGACCCTATGTAAAGGTTGCCAACTTCCACCCTACTCTTTTCCTACTCTATGTTCTGTGTAATGACCAGTTGTGACAGCATTTCTTTAAAACCCTTTTTTTCCCTAATTCTTTAGTTAAGAGACTACCTTGTAAGTCCCCTCACAGCTGCACTTGGGCTAATAACTTTGTCTTTCAGTGAGGCTAGGCTTTTGGTTCCTCGGTATGTGGCTGAGGAAAGTCAGTGATATTGATGCTACTTTGTCTATGCGTTATCTGGTGTACCTTAAACCACAGAGGAATTGGCCGGCTAAGGCCCAAAACTACACAGGTCTCCTTTATATCAATCTCCATCATGTATCCTAACTACTCAGACTTCCAAGAATTCAAATTTGTTTCTTGCTTTCTTAAGACTTATTGATAAACACAAGGATTTATTTTGAGGTGGTCTTTTGCCAAGCTGTATCTAGATGACAGGTCTCTGGATAGCCTTTACAACAATCTAGCTGACTCACGTTTAATTTGAGGTACAAAATAAGAGGTTTTACTCTGATTAAGCTCTGTCTTGTGAGAAACACATTCTCTAAAACCTGGAAAAAAATATTGTGTTACTTTTTCCAAGCCATCATTAGGACCACATTAGATCATTTCTTCATTCAACCAACAAAAAATTATTAAGAGAGCATCTACTGACACAAGGATATCAAATTTTAGGCCTGTTCAAAAGTCTCCAGCCAAAGGGCTGTTAACTGTAGTCCTCCTGAGATGGTAACGCCAATGTTTATTAGAGGAAACAACTTCAATTTGCCTAAAATGATGCTTGTTCCTTTAGTTCGTGGTTAAGTTGTTTGCAACCACAGGAAGGTCCATAGTGCTTTAGCATCCTAGCCTGGGAGTAAAACTTCGTGGGTTCCAATCCTAGCTTCTGCCACTAGGGGTCTGACTTCGGGCAACTTTTTTTTATTTCTGTAGAACTCGGGCACCTCTTCTATAAAATGGAGGTAATAATAATTATCCTTCAGGGTTGTAAGGAGTCAGTGAATTGAGCACAGCACATAGTTCAAGCAAGCTCTCAATAAGTGTGAGCTACTGCTATTACAGAGAGAAAAAAACCCCACTGTGTATCTGGTCTTGATCTCACAACTAGGGACAGAAAGAACAAAATGATTTCTGATATCAAAGCTGCTCAAAGTCTAGTGGTAAAAAGTCTCTCAACTAGCAGAGTAAATGACCATAGTTCAGTTGGATAAATGCCATAATAGTGCAAAGTGAGCACACAGGAGTATGAGGAAAGCTAAGTTTTGGATTATGAGGAGGTGTTTAGAGAAGTGGTAAAGGGAAGAAGATTTCCAAGCAGAGGGAACAGCATGTTCAAAGAAAATCGGAGTTATGAAAGAGTACTATGCATTGGGGTACTGCCAATGTTTCAGTGTGAGTGTACCAAAGGATTTTGAGAGGTGGAATGGTGGAAGGCAAGAGTGAAGAGGCAGGAAGGAGCCTTGGATACCAGAATCAGTAGTTTGGACTTATCCCTAAGGCTATAAGAAGCCATTAGAAGGCTTAATTAGGGAAGTTATTTGTGTTTTAGAAGTATCACTCTAGAAGCAAGGTGAAGAAAAGAGCAAGGGACAACAATGTATTACAGACTACAGCAACATTTATGTGAGAAATGCTGAAAGTAGTATTAGAAGACACAATGAGAAGTACATGAATTTAGAATCAACAATTGATTGCATGTGGGCCATGACTGGTTGTGGGAATATAGGAGATGTTGCTATTATAGGGAAACAAGTGGTAGCGGATGTATTTACAACTTAGTAAGTCTGCATGTAAACAGGAAAAGAAAGTGGAGAAGCGAATTTCACTGAACCAAATCAATGAGGAGATGAGCGAGAAGAGGGAGAGGACAATGGGCAGGAGATAGAGATGTCAAACTACAGAGATCTCAGTAAACTCAGAAAAGAGATGTAGAAGAAGAATGAGAGAGCAGAATGGCTAGGAGGTTGTGATCTGTGATATTTCAATATATGTATTCAAAGTAATGAATCATGGAACTTCACATCAAAAACTAGGGATGTACTGTATGGTGACGAACAGAATATAATAAAAACATAATATATGCATTCAGAGGTAGAGTAGTTTCTAGTGAAGAATAAACCCAGAATGTGTCTGTGGGAGAGCATGGCTAGTATGAGGTAGAAAAGTTAACTGGAAATGAGAAGTCCCAATTGCTGGGTGGTTGATGTGGTTGTTGAAATCATCTGGAAGATGATAAGATGGTGTGGAGAGGAAGATCATGAGCCAGACTCCCAAATCCTTGATAAGATAGAATAATTAGGAGGTCAATGGATGATAGCATGAAGAAGCATAGATGACATAGCAAAATGGCATAAGCCTCAAAAAGGCAGATATTATTTGGCCTAGAAGCAACATGGGAGTGAACAAGACCCATCTTTTATCCAGCCTTAAGGTATGTGGTATTTGAGAAAATAAAGCCTCCACTGGAAAGGACTTCAGGATAAGCTATGACTTCAGGATAAGCTATATCCTCAGCAATTAACTGGGGCTCAGTTAAGGCCTACAGATGAAAGGATCATTCAAAGAAGAGGTTGGAGGGAATATGCCCTGGGTTCCCTATTCTTTTCCACTGATGTATTTATCTATTCTGCTAGGACTTCACTGTTTTAATCATTATAGCCTTACAATGATATTAGGCAG
The DNA here is from genome assembly GCF_002007445.2 of Ailuropoda melanoleuca. NCBI lineage: Eukaryota > Metazoa > Chordata > Mammalia > Carnivora > Ursidae > Ailuropoda > Ailuropoda melanoleuca. The sequence continues at coordinate 110,329,674 of NC_048238.1, forward strand.
AGCAAATTCTCCTACCATCTTCTTTAGAACTACCTTGATTATTCTTGGACCTTTGCCATCCTAAGTAGGGCACATGTGATGAGTACTGGGTGTTATATGTAAGTGATGAGTCACTAAATTCTACTCCTGAAACCAATATTACACTGTATGTTAACTAACTAGAATTTAAATAAAAATTTGAAACAAAAAAACTTTTTTAAAAGACTATTAGGAGAAACATATACATTAGCAGCTATAGCTGAATATTTTAACCTATGACTCTCAGAAACTAAAAGTTCAAACAAAATAAGCAGTAGTACCAAAGATAAAATAATAAATTTGAGGTAATAGATAATATAAAACTCTACATACATGCAACAAAAATAGAATACCAATTCTTTTGAGCATATTATTCATTTATAGAAACAAAACACAAATTAGGAAAAAGGAAGACTCAGTAGACTCCAGAGGATTAAAAACTATGTTCTTTGATCATAATGCTTATGCACAAGTTAGTAGCACAGATGTCATTAAAAATCCAAGATTTTTGGTTACTCAGCCATCAAAAGAATGAAATCTTGACATTTGCAACGACATGGATGGAACTAGAGTATTATGCTAAGCAAAATAAGTCAGTCAGAGAAAGTCAAATACCATATGATTTCACTCATATGTGGAATTTAAGAAATAAAACAGGTGAACATATGGGAAGGGGAAGAAGACAGAGAGAGGGAAACAAGCCATAAGAGACTCTTAATGATAGAGAACAAACTAAGGGTTGATGAAGGGAGGTGGGTGGGGGCATGGGCTAGATAGGTGATGGGTATTAAGGAAGGCACTTGTCGTGATGAGCACTGGATGTACATGTAAATGATGAACTACTTAATTCTACTCCTGAAACCAATAGTGCACTGTATGTTAACTAACTAGAATTTAAATAAAAGTTGAAAGAAAAGAATCCAAGATGTTTGAACACAAAATAGCATATTGCTAACTAATCCTTAAATTGAAGGAAATTAATAAATATTTAGAAATGAATAAAAACACTCTATGTTAGTATCCCATAAAATTTTAATATGCTTACCCTGCAACCCAGCAATACCACTATTAGGAAAATTCCATTAGCCTAGAGAATCCCATGCACACATGACCTCAGAGACATGGCCCAGAAGACCCAGAGCGGCAATACTTGTAACGGTCCTAACCTGGACACAATCCAAATACCAAAAGAAGTTGAGTGATTATACAAATTGCAGTATATCTATAAATGCAATATCATTCAGTAAAGAAAATGAACATACTACGTCATATGTAAAAAACTGGATGAATCTTATAAACAAAATATTGAGTCAAAGAAGCCAGACACACAAGAATATATACTGTTTGAGGCCATTTTTATAAAGTTAAAGGCAGGCATGCATAAGTAGATTGTAAAATTAATACACAATAACCAGGGAGCTCATGTTGGAAATGAGCATGGGGGGATTCTGAGGACTGGTCATGTTTTCTTTGATTTAGGTAGTGCTTACATGAATGTCCACCTTATAATTATTCCTTATACCATATAATTATATTTTATGTACTTTTCTGTAGATGTGTTAGAGTTCACAAAAATAGCTTAAATATTGTATAGTACTGTAATACTCTCACAGCTGAGTCATTTTACTGGGTTAAAGTTGGGAAATAGGGGCGCCTGGGTGGCACAGCGGTTAAGCGTCTGCCTTCGGCTCAGGGCGTGATCCCGGCGTTATGGGATCGAGCCCCACATCAGGCTCCTCAGCTATGAGCCTGCTTCTTCCTCTCCCACTCCCCCTGCTTGTGTTCCCTCTCTCACTGGCTGTCTCTATCTCTGTTGAATAAATAAATAAAAAAATCTTTTAAAAAATTTAAAAAAATATAAAATAAAAAATAAAGTTGGGAAATAGCATGTTCCTATATGCATTAGAGTACGTTCTGGATGTGTATGCGTGTTTTGGTGGAGATGGAAATAGTTGGGTGGGATATAGTATGTGACATACCATTTCTAAATTTGTCTAACAAGAAATGGTCTAAGAGAATCGATTCCCCTGGTTTCTTATTGACCCTACCTTTTAAAGAAACACTTTTTAAGGATGTCTGGGTGGCTCAGTTGATTAAGCATCCGCCTTCGGCTCAGGTCATGATCCCAGGCTTCTGGGATTGAGCCTTGCATCAAGCCCCATATCAGGCTCCCTGCTCAGTGGGGAGCCAGCTTCTCTCCCTCTGTCTGCTGCTCCCCCTGCTTGTATGCTCTCTCTCTTTCAAATAAATACATAAAATCCTTTTTTTAAAAAACACCTTTTAAAGAACCCTAATTCATGATGAAAAACCCATTCCAAAACTGTTCACCTAATAAATTAGCTATGGCCAATATCAGTGGCTCTCACAACAGTGTACACACAAATTCCTTTATGGGAAAATTGTTAAATTATCGAATATTTGGAGTCATTCTTAGTGGAGGATGGAGCAGGTAGGAGAAATCTTCATTTTGAATAAATACACCTTGAGATTCTAATGCAGGTGATCCAGGAACATGGGAAATCAACACTGCAGAACCTGGTATTTCCCTCCATTCTGGCTGCATGAATAAAAAATGCCTGATTGATTCAGTCCCACATGAGATTTGTTCATATGTACAAAAGCACCAAGACAGTAGAATGTTGCATTGTTAGAGGGACTTGGTCACAGCCAGTCAGTGACCCCAGAAGTATTCTCTCTGTGCAAACTCAGCCTGAAAGCCTCTATCATGTCCAAGCTAGAGAGAGAAGGATGAGAGGCTAGAGACTGATGTAAGCAGCTGGAAGTTTGGTGGCAGGAAATTGAGGGAATTCCCATTTAGAGTTTGGAGTTCTCTGTTTTCTCCATAAAAATGAAGGGTAAGTTTATTTTCTATGTGAGAGAATGCTTACGGAGCCTGTATAAGATAAAAGTAATTGTAGAGGGAGGATGAGACAGGTAGCTAGAGAAACAGAGTAGGAATACTAAACAATGTTGAGGATCCAGATGAAACTGGTAATTGTGAATTTATAGTGATATAGTCAATGTGACAGTGACTGGAAGCAATGAACAAACACGCTTTAGCCACCTGAGGCCCAGAACAGAAGTGAGAGGGCATTGGCTGTGGTCCTGAATAGTTTAATTGATACCTGTTTTCTTAGTTGTCTAGCAGCTCTTTGTAATAGAGCCTGAGAGGTTGGGCATTGAATTCTTCCCTAGTTCCAAAGCACTTCAGGGTCTCCTGTTTGCTGATGGCATGGTTTCTGATTCTCTGTTTTCCTAGCCTCTTCCCTCTCCAGAGCACCCACCCTATCTGATTCCTACAGGTCAATCCTCTTCTAATTAGTTCCCTAACTCTCATTGGACAGTACATTGTCTACACTTCTTTTTTGCAGGTAGAGTCTGTGGCTTTTCCCTTTCTTAGATCCATCCCAGAATGCCTAGTGCTAGACTGAATAAACAGCAGAGGTTTTCAAAGTGTTTTGTTACTCCTCAAAATTACATGAACCCCAACACCCTGTTTTATTACTCCTCAGATGACCAAACCAGACCAAGTACATGTTTTTATAGAAGAAAATCCCAAATGAGCTGCAGAGCAGGTCATGAACAAGCCTTCTAATTGGATATCAATGATGTAATGACACTTATTACAGACACAGGTCTTGTTGTTCTTCACACTGTTTGCATATTTAATTTCTATTTCACAATTGCAAAAATATTCTTCAGAAATCACCACCTTTCTCAGGTGATTTGAGTTTTCAGTCCTTGGTGTTTTGCCCTCAGACACTCCCTAAACATCCCAGCAGTGCTCAGAAATGCCTAGTGTCTTCTATTTCTTTTTCCTCCTTCTGAGCTTCTTGTGATTTTCTCAATGTGTATGAGTCACTGCTTTTCCCTCAGATTCACTAAAAGAGTCAGACAAGGTCCCTACCCTCATGTAACTTATATTCCAGGGAAGAGAGACAGATGAAGAGAGAGCAAAATGATCTCAGTGAGTGATGCACGTTCTGAAGAATATCAAGAGAGTAATGTCATAGAAAGTGAAGTTGGACTAATCTTAGGTCACAAGGAGATGACTGGCATGAATTGAAAAGTTTACCCATGCACCTATCTGGAAAGTGAGTGTTCCAGGTAGAGGGACCAGCAAATGCCAGGCTCCCAGCAGCAGTGTACTTCGTGAGTTAGAGGAATAGCAGGAAGGCAAGTAAAGCTTCAGTGAAGTGAGCCAGGGGAGAGTGGGAGGAAGTTAGGAGTTTGAATTTTGTTACAAATGGCACAGAAAGCCATTGGAGGGTTTTGAGCAACCAAGTTATAGGATCTGGTTTCTATTTCATAAACATTTCCTTTAGCTTCTGTGTAGAGTAGATTGTAGAGTTATGTTACAGATAATAGCGCCACTTTCACCCGCTTAAACAGAAAGGATGTAGAATTAGATGCTTACAAAGGTGCTACAAGAATCAGAAGAACATACTCTGTGTCAAATTTTCAGAACCATTTCCCATAATAATATCAAATAATTGGCATCATCAGGAAGCTGGAGATTCAGGAAGCCACGGCCCCCACAGCTGTCTCCAGAACCACGTCTTCTCTGCTGAGATTATACAAATCTTCACTCCAATACCACACTGCCTCATTCTCTATCTAAATAAAGTGGATACCCCATGACCTGCCTTTTGATCCCCACAAAACTAGGAACCACACCTTGGGATGTCTATTACTGCTCATGCAAAAAAAAGCAAAAACGTCCAAGACCATGCCCACTAGCAAAAACCAGAAATCACAGAAACAAAAGCATGAACTCTTCTCCGCTCACTTTTTGAATTACATGCAGATCCATCTGCTTGGAAGAGACTAGGTTACCTGTGGAATCCAGATCAAGAGAAATTTCTGGGTATATAAACTTAGCTTTCCAACCTCTACCATTTAGTAAGGTATGGTATGATTGGGGTTGGAATGAGATCAAGTGAGCTAATATGTGATATTTTTGACAGGAGACAATATCAGAAGTTGGGAAGCCGGTTAGAAGCTATTATAGTGTTCCACCTCAAATTTTGGACCGTTGTGTTTTCATTTTCATTTCTCTTCATGCATTTTTTAATTTCCTCTTTGATATCTTCTTTGACCCGTTGATTGTTATTAGCATGTTGTTTAGCCTCCATGTGAGCCTCCCCCTCTGTGTTCCCTGCAGTTTTTTCTTGCAATTGATTTCTGGTTTGTACCATTGTGGTTGGAAAACATGCTTGATATGATTTCAGTCTTCTTAAATTTATTAAGACTTGTTTGTGGCCTAACAAGTGATCCATCCTGAAAAATATTCCATGTGCACTTGAAAAGAATGTGTATTCTGCTACTTTTGGAGGGAATGTTCTGTATATTTAATCTGTTAGGACCATCTGGTCTAGTGTATTGTTCAAATCTCCATTTCATTATTGATTTTCTGTGTGGATGATCTATGCATTGATGTAAATGGGATGTTAAAGTCCCTTATTATTATTATTATTATTATATTACTATCAATTTTTCCCTTTATATCTATTAATATTTGCTTTATGTATTTAGGTGCTCCAGTGTTGGATGCATAGATATTTACAATTGATATATCCTCTTGTTGGATTGACCCCTTTATCATTATATAATGCCCTTCTTTGTTCTTGATACAGTCTTTGTTTTAAAGTCTATTTTGCCTGATATTAGTATTGGTAACCAAGTTATTTTTTTCACTTCCATTTGCACAGTATATGTTTTTCCATCCCTTCACTTTCAGTCTGTATGTGCCTTTAGTTCTGAAGTGAGTCTTTTGTAGGCAGCATATAGATAGGTCTTGGGAGCTTTATTCATTCAATCACCCTTTGTCTTTTTTTTTCCCACTTTCTATTCTTTTCAATTTCATTTATCTACTTCAATTTTTTATTTAAATTTTAGTTAACATATATGGTAAAATTCAGGTGTAGAATTCAGTGATTCATCACTTACATATAACACACAGTGCTCATCATAACAAGCGCGCAGCTTTTTTTAGTCCATTCCCCGCCCACATCCTCCATCAGCCCTCAGTTTGTTCTCTGTAGTTAAGAGTCTGTAATGGTTTGCTTCCCTCTCTCTTTTTTCCCCTTCCCCTATGTTCATTTGTTTCTTAAATTCCACATATGAGTGAAATCATATGGTATTTGTCTTTATCTGACTGATGTATTTCACTTAACATAATATACTCTAGCTCCATCCATGTCACTGCAAATAGCAAGATTTCATTCTTTTTTGACGGTTGAGTAATATTCTATTATAGATATTTCACATCTTTTCTATCCATTCATCAGTCCATGGACACTTGGGCTCTCTCCATAATTTGGCTATTGGTAATTATGCTGCTATAAACATTGGGGTGCATGTGCCCCTTTGAATCAGTATTTTTGTGTCCTTTGGGTAAATACCTCATAGTACAATTGCTGGGTCATAGACACCCTATGCCTTTTGCTTGGAGCATTTATTCCATTTATTACTAAAGTAATTGTTGATAGGTATATATTTATTTCCATTTTGTTAATTGTTTCCTGTTATTTCTGTTTCATTCTCCTTTTCTTGCTCTCTTACCTGTGATTTGATTGTTTTCTTTGTATTATGCTTAAATTCCTTTCTCTTAATTTTTTGTCTATCTATTAAAGGTTTCTGATTTGTGGTTAACCTTGGGTTCATATATAACACCTTATATGTATAGTAGTCTATATTAAGTTGATGTTAGCTTAAGTCCGAACACATTCTAGAAGCACTATATTTTTACTCCCCCCACCACACTTTACGTACAAGAGGTCATATTTTACATCTTTTTATTTTGTGTATTCCTTGACTAATTTTCATAGATATAATTGATTTTACTACTTTTGTGATTTAATCTCCATGCTGGTTTTATAAGTAATCTACTACTTTTACTATATGTTTTCTTTTACCCATGAAATTTGTTCCTTTCTTACTTCCAATTATGGTCTTTTCTTTCCACTTAAAGAATTCCCTTTCACATCTTGCTAAGTTGGTTTAGTCGTGATGAACTTCTTTAATTTTTGTTTGTCTAAGAACTCTTTTCTTTCCTTCTATTCTGAATGATAACCTTCCTGGGTGGTATATTCTTGGTTGTAGGAGTTTTCCTTTCAACACTGAATATATTGTGCCACTTCCTTCTAGCCATCAATGTTTCTGATGAAAAATCAGCTGACAATCTTATAAGGTTTCCCTTGTATGTAATTTTTCTTTTCTCTGGCTGCTTTTAAAATTTTTTCCTTATCATTACTTTTTGTTATTTTAATTATGTTTCTTGGTGTGGACCTCCTTGGGTTCATCTTGTTAGGGGCTCTCTATGCTCCCTGCAAGTGGGTGTTTGGGGATGTCTTCCCCAGATTAACAAAGTTTTCAGCTATTATTTCTTCAAATAAGTTTTCTGCCCCCTTCATTCTCTTCTGTCTGGAATCCCTATAATGCAAATGTTATTATGCTTGATGGTGTCACACTTGATGATGCCTTTTCATCTATTTTCACTTTGTATTGTTCTCTTTTTCTTTTTGCTGTTCAGCTTGGTTGCTTTCCATTATCTTGTCTTCCACACTGTTGATCTGTTTGTCTGCATCCTCTAATCTGTTGTTGATTCCCTCTAATGTATTTTTCATTTCAGTTATTGAATTCTTCACTTCTGACTGGTTCTTTTCTTATATTTATATTTTTTTATGTTTTCTATCTCTTTGTTAAAGGTCTCACTGAGTTCATTCACTCTTTTCTCAAGTCCAGTCTTTATGACCATTACTTTGAATTCTTTATCAGGCATATTGCTTATCTCCATTTTATTTATTTAGCTGCTTTACTGTGATTTTTGTCTTGTTCTTTCATTTGGGCCAAATTCTTCTGTCTCCTCATCTTGTCTAACTCTCTGTGTTTATTTCTATGTATTAGGTAGGTCAGCTACATCTTCTGGTCTTGAAAGTAGTGGCCTTGTATAGAAGAGGTCCTTGGTGCCCTTGTGCAATCCCCCTTGGTCAGCAGATCCAGGACCTCAAGGGGTATCTCCTACATGGGCTGTGTGTCCTCCTATTGTGGCAGAGTCACCAGTGCACTCAGCTCAGCCAACTATAATGGCCCATTTTGTCTGTTTTGGACACACTGGGAAGGGTTTGCTCGCCACGCTGTTGAGAGGCCTGTCTATGGTTGCTGAAGACTCATTGGTGGGTGGGGCTGGCAGTCAGCCTAGCAGCCTGCAATTAGCCTCTCATGCCACAATTACAGACACACTGAAGGACAAAGAAGCCTCCTGAAAAGATGATGATAATTTGGACCAGAGTGGAAAGGGTAAAGGTTTTGAAAAATGGTTGGATTTAATATTTTACTCTGAAGATAGGACTTGTTTGTAGATTGGGGCAGTGTTGGTAAAAAGATATAAAAGAGTAAACATTAAGACTTCCAACCATTCCTGTCCCAGCCACCCTTGAGGATTTTTCCTGAACCATTAAGCCCAGTTTAGGAGACCCTCTTATGCATATCACAACAACACACTATACCAGAATCTCTTATTTTATCATCTATATTTATACCAAATTTTCCCTTCCCCAGGAGCAGAGCATTGTGCATGGCACAGTGCCTGGCACATTGTATAATCTCAATAAACATCATTCTAAGAATGGATGAAAAAGACGAGCAAACTAATTCTTGAAATGCACAAACACCCAAAACTGACTCAAGAATAAACAGAAAATCTAAATAGACCCATAACAAGTAAAGATATTGAATCAGTAATCAAAAACATCCCAACAAAGAAAAGCCCAGGACCAATTGGCTTGACTAGGGAATTCTACCAAACATTTAAAGAATTAACACCAATCATTCTCAAACTCCAATAAAATGGAAAAGTAGGGAGCACTTTCTAACTCATTCTGAGGTCAGCATTACCATGATACCAATGCCTGACAAGAAAAGAAAACCACAGGCCACTATCCTTTATAAACATAGATGCAAAAATCTTCAGCAAAAGACTAACAAAGTGAATCCAGCAGCACATTTTTTTTAAAAAGTGTATCTCCTGACCATGTGGAATTTATTCCAGGAATTCAAGGATGCTGATTGTTGAATAAGTTAAGTGGAGATTCACCATATAACCCAGCACTTCCACGTCTCAATGTATACCCTAGAGAATTAAAAAGAAATGTTTTCACAAGGTGTATACAAGGTGAAGACTTATACATGAATGTTCATAGCAGCATTTTCACACAAACCAAATGGTGGACACTGCCCAAATGTCCATCAACTGATGAATGGTTAAACAAAATATAGTATATCTGTACAATGGAATATTATCCAGCCTTGAAAAGGAATGAGATACTGTTCTACGCTACAATATGGATAAATCTTGAAAACATTATACTAAGCAAAGGAATCTAGTCACAAAAGGTCACATATTGTATGGTTTTGTTTAGATGAAATGTCCAGAATAGACAAATCCATAGATTCAGAAAGCAGTTTAGTGATTGACAAGGCTGGGGGGGAATAAGGGATAATGGGAATGGCTGTTATGGTTGGTTATAGGGTCTTCTTCAGTAGTGATGAAAATGTTTTGTAACTAGATGGATGATTACACAACGCTGTGAATATACTAAAATTCATTGAATTGTACACTTTAAAAGAGTGTGGTGCATCAATTATATCTTAATAAAGCTGCTATTTTAAAAAGAAAGAAAGAAGAAAGAAAGGAAGAAAAAAGAAAGCAGAAAGAAAGAAAGAAAGAAAGAAAGAAAGAAAGAAAGAAGAAAGAAAGAAAGAAAGAAAGAAAGAAAGAAAGAAAGAAAGAGGTGAAGGAATACCATATCACCTTGAATCTACCCGTTCAGTGGCTTGATGATTCTCTCTCTATTAAGGGGCCTTTATGACTTCTCATTCATTGCCTGAGTTGCTGGATGGGGCTACATCTTTCAGCATGCATTGTAAAATCCTTTGGGTAGTCAGAAACTGGAATTCAACTTCAAGTGAGAAACACGTGATCAGGCTTACTTGAGCCAAAAACACTATGTTGGGCTGAATGTCCCCTTTTCTCCCCAGAGGAATGTATGGTCTCTTTAAATACATACCTCTTTATGCTAAACCAGAAACATGAAGAAATTCTATATTTTGGCATTGTGCATCATTACAAAACAGAACCATGTCTACATATCTGAGATGAAGCTGCTGACATCAAGATATAAATGCCAAAGCCACTGCTATAGAAACTGCCCTGAAAGTGCTTCTAGAATGTAAAGGGGAGGCATCAATTAGTCCAACATGGACTGAAAGCTTTGAACACAATCATATTTGAAACATCTAAATTATACAATGACAATAAAACATCAAGTGAAATTCCAGTGTAAGACGAATGTCATGTGACTCAGGTTTTTGACAAACCTACTGGATACACCAGCAATTGTGTGCGAAGTCCCCCAATGAAAGCCTATCATGAGTGGTCAGCTGTTTCATAAATTGCCAAATTAAGAAGGTAAATTAGTAGTTTAAAAATGAAGCGTGATTTATTCATTCATAAGCTTAGCAATTTAGTCCTTGAGGTTCTAAATTCTTCCCGGAGCCTGGTCTATGTAGGAAAAGGCCTTTTATTATCTCCTAAACTCCAGGAGCTTTAAGCTGGGGCAGACACATTTGGGGCACATCATAGGAGCTGGCTCCCCCTGACCTGCATTCTGTAACCCTTCTATACATCTGCTTCTGTCCCTTATCAAAGTCACACAGACCATTTCAAGAACTATGGATAAGGTCAGCCTGCTCTAAATGACCCACATTTATTCCTCCCTTTCATCCCACTTGTCCTACTGGTTGGCCAACAAATGGCTAACTAATTCCAGAAGACCTTATATTGCTTGTGACTTGAATATATGCCACAATTCTTTTAGATATTTTCAAACCTAGTAATTCATTTTACCCTATGAGGAAGTCCTATTATCTCACTTTGAGATGAGGAAACTGAGATACAGAGAAGTTAAGTAACTTGCTTAAGGTCACACAGCTAGTGAGCGTCAGAGCTGAGATTCAAACCCAAGCAGTCTGGCTTCAGAGCCCAAGATCTGACCTCCATCACATCTTTTCCACTTCTGGCTGAAAAACAGTATCTGGCTTACAGGGCTGTTGTAAGGACTAAATTATTATCATTAGCCCTCTGGAGTAGGGTGGACATTTTCTGTCAAGTGGGCTGGGATTGGGAGTACATTTAGCAAATTAAGTTCCAGACATAGTTTAGAACAAGAATTTCCATTCCTAAGTGAATATAAAGTGAAGTTCTGCATAAACATAGCTCCATAATAATGCATTTCATTGGAAAGAATCTCTCTTAACATATTTACATTTAATAGAACACAAGAAGGGTCGCTTTGACTTCATTTCCAAAGCTGACTCCTAAGTAGCATCTACAGATTCACAGAAAAGCTTTCAGGGACCTAATAACATGTGGAATAAGGTTATGCACTTGAATATGTGCACAACCTGTTCTGAAAGCCTTTTGTCCCACTCTAGTGGTGTTGATGTTAGCAAGCATATCCTTGGTATTTGTTCATCCACTAAGACATGTTGGCTCTTCATGCTCCATCTCAACTTAATAGGCTCCACGTAGGAGGAGCAAGTCTAGAGGAACCAATTCAGTATAATGGGCAATGTTCCCATAAACAACATCAGGAACATGAGAGCCATCAGAAAAACTGGAGTGGGTTCCTATCATCATGTTTTATGGAAATTCATGCCACCAAAATAAATGCTATACTCTCCTCTGGTTTCTATGTTCTGTAAATTCAAGGGATTAAATGAATGCAATATGTCCACATTCTGAAGAGCAAACTAGAGAATGGCTCAATTCCTTAAAAACCCCATAATCCCCAAGAACAAACCAAAAGGCTTAAGCCAGGCAAGCTCAAAAGCTGAGAAATAAATCAAATAAATAGTTTAAGCAAACTTTCCCTTGGGTTTGGCATTTCTAAAAGAGAGAAATGGGTGCTGGGGGAGCAAATGTGGCTCCTTGTTGATTAAGAATGCTTACACAACATTCAGTGGAATCCATCATATATAGCCTTCATTGCTGTTGTTTTTTCACTCAGATTTCTACATTGTCAATTAGTACCTAAGATGACTTATGTAATTTGTGCTTTTAGGATGTCAGGTGTTAAAATTACTTTTCAGTACACCCACACAAATTATGATTGGGGTTATTTATTAAATGAGGTAAGAATTCAGTGGAGAAATCATGGTGGGCAAAAAGAATCTGTTTTTAAAATGAGAAGAGATACTGAGGGAATGTAGCTAATGAGAGAAATGAAGCTTACAGACTTTTAAGGGAAATAAGCCATGCACATACAGAGCTCTAATAAAAGACACTACCTGATCAGGGCATGCAGTCAGAACCCTCACAGATGGCTTTGGGGAGAAGGGTATATAATCTCTAGTTTAAAAAAATAGATTGGATTTGGGAGAAGATGTAGATAGCAAACTGAATATCCACTAAAAGGAAGTTGTTCAGAGAAAGGCCAGTAGCCCCTTTGGATGAGAGCTGGGTATGCATGACAGGAAGGAGAGGGAAGAGAGAGCTAGAAGGGAAGGTTAGACTCAGATGGTAAATGGTTTGAATGCAGTATGAATTAAAGAGAAATCTAACACCAAAGGGAAAACCAATTAGAAGACTATCGCAAAAGAGCCCAAGTTAAGCATGAAGGCCAGAACTGGAGGCATGAGAGTAGTGGTGTGAGGAGAACACAGTGGGGAGAAGCATCATGGAGATAGCTTTGAAGTCAAGTTGAAAAAGATACGATGAGTCACACAGAAAAGCGAAGATAATCAAGAAACAATCTCCCTGAACCAGCTCCTAAAATCTTCTCATAAAACAGGAGTCAATTATGATAAAACTGCAGAAGAACAAATGAAAGATTAGTATGGAAAGCCCCAGTTGACTGAGTCCAGGAGTAAAATGAACATGCAGTCACTTTAGGGGCTTATTTGATTATGGAAGAAAATGTAATGGTAAGGCAATACGCCTGGTGTGTAGCAGCAAGCAACACAGCTGGCAATGTACTCTCAAATTTGAGACAGTACTGGTACCCCCCTGAACACTGCTGCATACACACAAGCCCTTGGATGGCACATACTCTCACCCTTAGGCCAATTTCTCCAAAAAGACCCCATCTGGGCATGAGCACTCTATTATTAGCAGAGTGGTTTCAGTAACTACCTTTGTGTCTATTTCTATTGCTTGGGATTCTTAGAATTATAAAACTCAAAACTGGAAAGGACCTCAATTCTCAGCTCACCCAACCATTAATATTCTTTCCATAATATTCCCACAAAGTGGTCATGTGGTCTGCCCTTGAACATCTCCAGTGATGGGGAACTCATTTCATCTTTTGATTGTCCTAGATATTGTTTCTCTTTTATCTACTCTTCCATAACAATTACTTTGTCAGTAACTGCTCTAGGAGCTTTACCATCTTGATCTCACTTAATCCCCACTTAATCCCCAAATGTTACAGATGAAGAAAATGAGGATCAGATAGAGAAAATGACTTGTCCAAGATCATGCAGATGGTGAGTGGCAGAGCTGGGATTTGAGCCCCTAAATCTATCGGACACTTCCTCCATTAGAACTAAATCTAAGCTAAAATCTGTCTGCCAGTAAATCCTACCCACTGACAGAGTTATAATGTCCCTTCTCGGGAAGAGGATGTCCTCTTTGAGGTACAGTTAGAGACGCAAATCTTCTGGATCCCTTTAATCAAAATGAAAGCCAAATAAGACCACATTTCAAAGTCTGACTCCTCAACATGTGGCCTTTAGTCTTCTGCAATCTCAGGTGTCAGTTTTGAGCCTTCTAACCAATAAATATGATGGCCCCTTTTAAGCCCTCATCCTCCATGAGCCCCAAATTTGGGAAATTTTCTCCTTTCTTCATTTCTAGGATGCTTCATTCAGCAGATAACTCTTGAGTGCTCACTATAAGGCAGACTCTGGACTGAGTTCTAAGCAGCCACAAGATGAATAAGAAACATTCCCCAGACTGCAGGAGCTCTCAGTGGATCATGGAAGAAAGATGAGAGGCAATAAGACAATATAGGACTGTTGAAGGTGTCCTTGGAGCATGAAGGAAGGAAAAAAAAGCTTCGTAACAGCTGGGCTGAAGGATGAGTAGGAAGGCAGAGTACAGAGAAGGGGGATATCATTTATTCAAATCAACATATCACTTACACATTTAATAGTCAAAGCAAACTTGTGATGCTCAAAACCTTTAACTTCTTCTTCCCAGAGTCTTACACAGCTCTGTAAATGGTAAGTCCATTATCCCAACTGCTCAGGCCAAAAATCTTAGAGTCTTATTTTATTCCCTCTTTCTTTCATATTTTACATCCAACCTGTGAGGCAATTTTTTTGGTTCTACCTCAAAAAGATATCTAGAATCTCACCACTTCCACTGCTACTACCCTGGTCTGAGCCCATCATCTGCTACCTGGGTTATTGCAGTAGCTTCGCAACTGACTTTCCTGTTTCTGTCCTTTTCCTCCACGGTCTATTCTCTACAGAGCGGTTAGAGTGATCCCTCTAAAATATAAGTATAATCATATCACTTCTGTGTGCAAAATCCACCATGAGCTTTCCAGCTCACTCCATGAAGTCAAAGTTCTTACAATGGTTTACAAGACCCTACATGAACTGTCCTCCCTGTTTCCACTCTGACCTCATCTCCTATTCATCTCCCCATAGCTCATTCTCTTACAGCCTCGCTGGCCTCCTTGTTCTTCTTGGAATACACGAAGCATGCTTCCACTTTCAGGCCTTTCCCCTTGCTGTTCCCTCTTCTAGTATCCTCTTTCCCCACAATCTCCTCTTTCAGATCTTTTTGAAGTGCTACCTTAAAAATGAGTCCTTCCGTGATCAAATTATTTTAAATGACATCTTCGTCCTCCAACCACCACCATCCCATTCACCCAGCATTCTCTATTTCAATTCTCCAATTTATTTTTCTCTGTTGCTCTTATCATCATCAAACAGACAAAATATTTTCATTTCACTTGTGTGTTGTCTGCCTTCCCTTTCTAGAATGTACATCATGTTACATGATGGCAGGGATTTTTTACTGTTTTTTTTGTTTTTCCTGTTGTTATATCCCAGTTCTCAGATAAGTACCTGACATATAATAGGTACTCAATAAATAGCTGATAAATGAATAAATGAATATTGGGATGAAGAGATCGAAGGAAATGGCATAGACGACTTCTAGGTCACCATCAGGTCACAACCGAATAGCAATTCGCAGAGATTAAGGATACTCAAAAAGGACCGTATTTGCAGAGGACTAGAATGATTTTGGAATATTTTGGATTCAAGGAACCTATGAAACATACAGAAAGAATTGTCCATGGGCCTTTATAATAATGCTATAGGTGTTGGGAGGAGTGCAGGACAAAGAATGTATTCATAAAGATAGGCTAGGTTTTACTGAAATAATAAAGTCCCCAAATTTCAATAATTTAGCATAACAAAGCGTGATTTCCAACTCATACAATCAGTTCCAAGTCATCAGCTTTCTCTTCCACTTGAGGACTCAGGGTCTCAGTTCCCTCCATCTTTGATATCACCACTTCAACATCTGGCTTTTAGCATCACTAGGGCAAGGGAATAGAGAGCTAATGGATCATACACTGGCTCTTAAATGTTTGCATTTTATTATCTAGAACAAGTCACACAACCCAACCAAATGAAAGGGAGTTGGGGAATGCAGGTGGCATCTGGAATACTTGGTAAGCACTACTGACTCTGTCTCAGAGATCATGGAGAAAAGGGCTGTTTTGAGCAATTTGGGGAAGTATAAGAGTTGCTGATGGATGAAATGTCTTATGAATTAGCGCTGTTACCACAAATGTAGATTATATGGAGATTGTAAGACTATCTAGAAGAAAATGCCCTGCTCTGATAGAATGTAACCTGAAAGAGGAGCAGAAAGAACATGGTAAGAACACAAGCATGCAATAATTGGGAGCCAAAGGTGGAGGGGTGGAAACAATGGAACTGTAAAGGAACTGAGAGGACTGGTGCAGGACTAGTGCAGGCCCTCTGACACCCAGTAGGGCTCTGGGAGTCACACTTAAGAGAGGAGCCCTTCTCAATAGGGGCACCTTATACAGCCACGCAGGCTGCACCATGCACAACTCCAGGAGCTACCCACTCACCATTTGTATAGGATCCCAGCTTTGCATCCCCTGGGAACAGGAGCAGAGGTGCCCAAGGCCAGCTATCAGCAGCCCCTTTCAGGGGCAAAGGAGCTAGCGGCAGCTAGAAGCCAGTGTAGAAGTAGAGGCACCCACTTGTGCATTAAGACTTCTTCTTTCAGAAGAATCTCTGCCCCCTGTGCTTACCCCACCCTGTGTCACTGAGCTTCTGAAGAAATTCTTTTGTAAATGTCAGCCTGACTCATCTGGATTCAGGGAAACAATTAGATAAACAGAAAGGTTAGTCCACAATTAGACTAAGAACTAAGGACCCCTAGTGGCTAGCAGTGGTAATTACAGCAGCCCTTCCGTGAGAAAGCTGGTGGGGCTGAGGAAGTGAGGTGAAGCCCCAGGGCTAGGGAATTGGGAAGGACAGGGATTCCTCCCTGTCTATATTGTTCCCCTAACAAGTAGGCATTATTACTACCCCATATTTCAGATGAGCGAACTGAAATTCAGAGGCAGTGGCACACGTTTAGGTAGCTCATGATGGAGTTTTAATCTAGATCTATAGTCAAATGCCCTTTTAGCACACTATGCTACAACCAGTTCCTGAGGAAAAAAACAGAGTTAGTGGAGCGTTCTCTGTATTCCTTCCTTTCAATTCTAAGATGCTATATATTAAAAAGCAGGTTTCTGTATACTTTGGGGGGAAAGCTGTAAAGCACACAAATTGTGAATGCCCAACAAAAGTGAAGAAACCCTAAAAACCCAAAACCAAAGTTCCAGAAACTCCTCTCTCAATGACATTTGGTCAAAATTGGTGTTCACATATTGCATGCCACAAATAAAGGTAGGTTTACATCTTTGCTGTTGGACAACTTTCTGATTGACTTGGGTTAGACAATACAGAAAACTTTCCTGCCCTCCAAATATTTTCTCTTGGAGAAGCAGCTTTCTAGGAAGGGGGGATCTGGAGGGAATATAAAAAAGGTCCTTTAAGTAGAAGAAATGCATGAAGGAGTTTGAGCAAAAACACTCGAAATTCCTCTTAGAAGCCATCATAGACAGATATTTTCAATTTAAGGAGATGTCAGGGAATTTCAAAGGTACAGGAGACCGCATAAACTCTGATGTTCCTATCTGGCCATCCCTGACAGGCATCCATTCAGTCGGTCTTTGTATGAAAAGCTCTGGTTACAAGTCAGGAGTTCACTCTCTCAGAATACAGTCCATTGCATTTTTAGTTCTGTTTGTTACAAATATAAAGTCCTGCAGGAATTTAACTACAGTCCAGCATTAGATAGCCCAGTGAGTAAGTACATATGTTTAAGCCTGGAGGGTATATTAAGATATCCTGAAAAGCACAAAATTATTTATTTTATAAACGTTTCCTTAGAATGAAAGTTTGGGAAAGAGTAAGCAAAAGGAAACCTTTCTACGAAGATTCACTTTTTTATGCTCAGTCTTAGAAAGCCTTATGGCACATTTTTCCAGCCTCGAAAATCAGCTGCAGCAGCATTTCAGACCCGTAGAGAAATTTGCCTCTTTCATGGCCCATGAGATGAGAAAGATATAGGAAGATGGCCTTCCAAGCATGACAACTGGGAACGGTTCCTACAAGTCAGGTTGTTCTAAGTAATCCAGTTTTTAAAAATACATTTTATTGATTGAGAATGAAATGAATAACACCTTTATCAAATTGTCTTTCATGGAAAATTTGAGTAAAAGAAATTCTAAAAACCAGGGTCTATCTCCCATCCCCCTGTCTCAATGTCTCCTGCTTGTGCCCTTGATTAGGACCTCATTATCTCTAACTTTGATGATTATTGTAGTTTCCTTTGTCTCTGTTATTCTGCACTCTCACTATGATGTCTCTAAGAGTAGAAATATTATTTATTCTATGTAGGATCCATGGGCTTCTTAAACTTGTGGATTCAAAGTTTTAGCCATCATTTTCTTCCCCATTTCTCTCTTTTCTCCTTCTGAGACGTCAGTTAAATATTTGCTAGTCTTCTCACTATATTCTTTATATCTCTTATCCATCTTTTTCTTTTTTCCGTATAATTTATTTCCCCAAACAGAAACAGGGACAATATCTTTTGACCTCTCTTTCAATTCAATAATTCTCTCTTCAGTTGTGTTTCAACAGGGGTTACTACTTGTCCAAGGCCACTTTAATTTAAGTTCAGGGCTTGAGATTCCCGGGACCACCTAAGTGGTGGGTATCTAGGCTGCAAGTCCTTGCAAGGGCCGGTTCCTTTTGGTTCACCGTTATCTTGAAGGCTTATCAAATCTCTCACTTGTTTGGGCCTTGAACTTCAACTTTTGTCCCCTTTTTTCATGAAGTCACCAAAACAAGAGCTAAGTTTCATAAGTCTCTTCCGATTAATTAAACGCCCTCACAGCAAAAATGGCTTCTAGTGCTTGAGTTACTTCTCTGGATTCTTGTCTTCTTCTACATTGTAGCCTCACAGCTTTGTGAGGTTGGTTGTTGCTTTGTTTTTTCAGCTTTACTGAGATATGATTGACATATATGTAAATTTAAAGCATACAACGTGATGATTTGATACACATATATATTGTGAAATTATTACCATAATAAGATTAGTTAACATCTCTATCCCCTCACATAATCACTTTTCTTTGTGTGGTGATAATGTTTAAGATCTTCCAAATATATGATACATTATTGTTAATTATAGTCACCAGGCTGTACATTAGATTCCCAGAACTTATTCATCTTATGGCTGGAAGTTTGTATCCTTTGGCCAAACTCTCCCCATTTCCCCCAAACCCAGCCCCTGGAAACCACCATTCTGTTCTCTATCTCTTTGAGTTCAGCTTTTTTAGATTCCACATGTGAGAACGTACAATATTTGTTTTTCTCGGTCTGACTTATTTCACATAGCATAATGCCCTCAAGGTCCATTCATGTTGTTGTGAATGACAAGATTTTCTTCTTTTTATGGTTGAATATATTCCACTGTGTGTGTGTGTGTGTGTGTGTGTGTGTGTGTATACCACCTCTTCTTTATGCATTCATCTACTGATAAACACTTATGTTGCTTCAATGTCTTGGCTATTGTAAATAATGTTGCAATGAACACAAAAATATTGATATGTCTTTGAAATCCTGATTTTAATTTTCTTCAAATATTTATCCAGAATCAGGATTACTGAATTATATGGTAGTTCTGTTTTTAATTTTTTTGAGGAAACTCCATGCTGTTTTCCATGGCGGCTGCACCAATGTACACTCCCACCAAGAATGCACAAGGGTTCTTTTTTCTCTACAGCCTCATCAACATTTGTTATCGCTTGTCTTTTTGATATTAGACATTCTGACAGGTGTGAGGTAATACCTCATTGTAGTTTTGATTTGCATTTCCCTGTTGATGTGTAATGTTGAGCACCTTTTCATGTACCTCTCGGCCATCTGTATCTCTTGGGAAAATATTTATTTAATCCTTCTACCCATTGTCTAGTTGGATTGTTTGTGGTTGTTTTTTGTTTTTTATTTATTTGGGGGAGGGGTTTGGGTTTGGGTTTTGTTTTGCTTTGTTCTGCTATTGAATTGTATGAATTCCTTATATATTTTAGAAATTAACCCCTTATCAGATGTGTAGTTTGCAAATATTTTTCTCCCATTCTGTAGGTTGCCTTTTTATCTTGCTTATTGTTTCTTTGCTGTGAAGAAACTTTTTAGTTTGATATAGTCCCACTTGTTGATTTTTGTTTTTGTTGCTTGTACTTTTGGTGTCATATCCAAAAAATAGTTGCCAAGACCAATGCCAAAGAGCTTTTTCTCTGTGTTTTCTACTTGTAGTTTTACTGTTTCAGGTATTACATTTAAGTCTTTAATTCATTTCAAGTTATCAGTGGTGTAAAATGGGATACAATTTCATCTTTCTGAATGTGGTTATACAGTTTTCCCAACACCATCTATTGACGAAACTATCCCTTCCCATTAAGTCTTCTTGGCTTTCTTGTCACATATTAGTTGACCATATATGCAAGAGCATTTCTTTGGGCTCTCAATTCTGTTCCAGTGGTGTATATATCTATTTCTAATGCCAGTAATACTGTTTCAATTACTATAGCTTTGTACTAAAGTTTAAAAATCAGGAATTATGATGCCTCCAGTTTTGTTCTTTCTCAGGATTGCTTTAACTATTTGCGGTCTTTTGCGGTTCTGTATGAATGTCAGGATTTTTCTATTTCTGTGAAAAATGCCATTGGAATTTTGGTAAGATGAGCCTCATTATTTTTAGCTTTTTCTTCCTATGCTTCATTCAGTTTATTTACTTGTCTTCACTGGGACAGTTAATCTAAATCACCTAGACTGACATTACAAGAAGCAGAGATATACAATACCTGCCTAACTGATTTCATTGCCCTCAATCTCTCTTTGTTCCAGTTCCTCCTTTAGAAAGTAACCGTGATTATTCCAAAATACCACTCTGATTGAGTCATTCCTTTGCGCAAACCCTTCAAAAGCTTATACAATTAGATCCAAACCTCTCCTTCTTGCCTCATTTATTTACTGTACACTGAGTGGGTGGTACTCGCTAGGGCAGGTTCTGCCTAATCTCTTGCTTGTTACCTCTCTTACCACTTGTCTTACTCCAAACTTACCTACACTCCAGTCGAACTGGAACATTCACTGTCATGTGGCAGACCTGGATCCAGAACAGAGATGGTCTAACTAACTCTTCCCCATCTCCCTCTCCTGCCCCCTCTGAGCCTGCCCCCCTCATGTGCACCGGGTGCTCATGCTCTCTCTCTCTCTTTCCAATTAATTAATGAATTAATTAAAATCTTTTTTTAAAAAAAAGAAATTTCAACCAAGCATTACCTCTAGGGAGAGCAGAAGTGAGGGGAAGACCCCCTGGGATGTAAGGTCTGGAAGTGAATTCATCATCATCTTCAACTTTTTGTCAATCTTCATAGTCACAGGGCCACCTAGGAACAATACTTCAAGCTTCAGGTTTGTTTCCCATGAAAAATGAGAGATGAGGGATTGCCTGTGAAATTTGATCACAGGGTGCCAGGAACATCCTGCATCTAAATAAATCTACTCCCACCTGCTGGCCATCGGCTGAACATCCAGTCAAAGTTGAATCACACCAAAAAACAAAACAACATTCTGGAAGAAGGCAAACCTGGAAACAGGGATTCTAGTTTGGGCCTCTACTGTTATGTGACTTCAGGCCAATCCCCCTTCCTTCTCTGGGTCTCGGTTTTCCTGTATTAGAACCCAGATGTTTGGACAAAATGACCTAGAATGACCCTTCCATGTTTATCAAGCAAGAATTTTCTCTAGAAGGATGCCTGGGTGAGCAGGGATGATGGGGACATAACTAACAACAGTAGGAGTGGGTTCAGTTCTGTATGTGATAGTGACATATGGATCCCACCATCTTTTTTTATTTCTGCACCTATGTGGAAAGGAGAGCATTTGCTGCAGTGGCAAGGGAAAGAGGGGGCAAAGAGATGGGAAAGGAAGGTGTGAGGGTGTTCTGCTCTTAAAAGAAGGCAGGGAACTATGATACACATTTTTTAAAAGTTTGGTTCTAAACTGGTTAAGAAAGCTGCAGGAAACACTCAGCTAATCAGGCAACTGAAGCTTTGCTGGGCACAAGCAGTTCCAACTCACCTCACCAAATACTGAGGGAAAGTGGAAGAGGGCTGTATTTCTGTATGAATGTTCTAGCTAACCAAGAGTGACCCTGAAATTAATTTTCATTGCAACCCTTCTCAATGGCATGCCTTAGGGGGTTCGGTGTTAATAAAAGTGACTGAGGTCTATTTGTTGATGGCCCATCTGGCCCATGGGCTCAAAGGCCCTCTTTTTGAACTTCTTTTGTCATGTATCAAAGGTGGGAAACACAGAGAGGATTGAGTGAAGGAATTTCCTTAACCTCTGACATCCTTTTGTTTCACAGGACAGTGTGCAAGGTAGTGGGAAGATAAGAGCCCTCTAGTCAAAATGCCAGGCTTTTCCACAGGATGGGGCCAAAATGCCAAAGCACTGCAGTGGACGGCTTGTCAAAGGCTAACTCCCTTGAACATCTGAAACACTGGCCTTTGCTTTCTTTCCCCCTCAAAATGTGAGCCCTGAACCCTCACTCCAACTCTGCATGCCCCGGCTGTGGAACAGAGTCACATCTCAGAGTGATCCTGATGGGTGACTCCTTCCACTTCCTGAGCTTTGTCCTGGGGACCTAAAATTGGGGCCAAGAGCACTCTGAGAAAATAGTCTTTTAAAAAAACTCTTGGACTATTGGAATCCAATTTCCAGCCTGATGGAGCGGCACTCCTGCTTGGCCAGAACTCTCATAAAACCCCCTGGTGATCCCCCACCTCTCCACCCAGAGGCAAGGCATGTGGGATTACTGGTGGGTCAAGGGTTTGGGAATGAGCAGCAGTCAGATACGTTCTGATTTCCAAATGTGTCCATCTCTTTCAGAATGCAGATTCAGCCAGGGCATTCAAATCACCTCACTCCTGTCACCACAAAAAACAAAAACCAAACAACAACAAAAATCCCAAAGTCTTGGGCACACGCTATTCCAAAAGAAACGCACATTTCGCATTTTTGCAGAGAGGAAGAGGAGGACCCACTGGGCGCCCAAAGGCGCGGACTGGTGCCCCGCCCCCAGCAGCCAGATTTCCCCCCTCATCCCCCCACCCCGGCCCGGCCCCGCCCCTGCCAGTGTCTGAAGCTGGTCGGGGGGACTGCAGAGGCCTGAAGGGGCGGGGGGGCCGCGCGGCGCGCGGGCTGCAGGCGGAGGCTGCAGCGCGCGCCTTTTTGTGCGGCTCCCGGCCCCTGCTGGATTGGTTCGGTCAGCGTTGCCGTCGGAGTGGGCGGAGCGAGACGGGCGCAGGGTTTGGAGTCCAGTCGCAGCCAGGAGCGGTCGCAGACGGAGCGCGCTTCGCAGCTACAGGAGGCTCTTTGGGGCCCCTGCGTCGGGCAGAGCTGCTGGGGGGCTGCTCCTCTTGGGCTCTGGGCTCCAGCTCGACCCCCGCATTCCCTGCTTCCCATACCCTCGCTACTGCCTCATAAGAGACTCCTAGCGACCCCCCAGCTCCCTCTCGCCCCGCACTGCCTCCACCCCATCCCTTTCCCCGGCTGCAAACTGCCGTCTCGCGCGCCTTCTAGCCCGGAGCTCTGTGGCCATGGGTATCAGAGGGATGCTGCGAGCCGCCGTGCTCTTGCTACTCATCAGGACTTGGCTCGCGGAGGGCAACGACCGCAGTCCTACCCCAAAATTCCACTTGGAGCTCTCCCCCACCGTGCCCGAAGTCATCTTGAACCTCTTCAACTGGTAAGCCGGTACCGCCAGCCTGGGCATGGCGGCGACAGGGACCCGCGGGCGGCCTCGGGTCTCTTGGACGGAGCGGGCTGGGGTAACTTGAACCCGGTTCGCCGAGCCCGGGCACTTGGGTCCTGCCTGCCGTTCCCTGAAGGGGGATGGGGTGGGAGTGGGGACGGCGGATTGAAGTAGAGCTCTGTGCTTCAACCCACCTGTTACCGCGGCGCCTCATAGAGCCCCCCGTGTGCCCAGACTGCAGTCCCGGCGGTGGGGGGAGGACGGTGCCCTCACTCCAGGGTCTGCCATCTACCCCCCCCCCCCGACCGAGGCCCTGGGCAGGTTTTCCCAGTCATATCGACTGGCACCTGTGGGATTGGGGTGGTGGCAGTACAGGGTGATGGACAACTCACAAAACATAGTATAAAGACACCTGTTTGAGTCAGGATTTTAGTCTGTTGCCTGAAGCGCGTGCGTATGTTTGTGCGTGTGTGGAGCGCTGAGAGACCTTTTCGAACGCCGCAGATAGAAATTATTGACTCAACCTCATGAAGCCCAGAGAGTGCGATCAGCGGCTGCATAACCTTATAAATGTATGGCCTGAGATGGGTGTGCTTTTGTATTTACTCATGTGAAAACATTTGAAGATTCAAGGGTTTTTTTTTCTGTGTTTGACTTCAAGTTTGGGTCTGCAAATATCTGAAGAGATGTTAAACAAACAATCAGACTTTACATGTAGATCACAAAAAAATGTGTATTTGCAGGAGCCACGGATCCTGAGTGCTGTCATATGGGTAATGTGTGGTACTAAACAGGCGGGAATGCGTTGTTGTAATTCGGGAATAATACATATATACACTTTGGAATGATGCAAAATGAAATTTTGTCATTAAAGATGATTAGAAATAATTTTTAAACAACAAGCCAGAAATGAACATGTATTCAGAAAAAACTGTGTGGGGGGGTATAGTCTGGCAAGGTTCCAGCAGACAGCCCTGCAATGTCCTCCACCCAACATACCAGACTGCGCTAGTGAACGAACTCTCTCTCTCTCACACACACACACACACACATACACACACACACACGCGCACTGTGATTTGCAGGGACTGGTGTTCGTTCCCTGTCAATGCGTCAAAGATCCTAAGAGTCATAGTGAAGCCCAGGGCCTGTTCTCCTTCACAAACCCCTTTTGGGGAAAAGAGCCCCACTGAATGTCTAGGTGAACTGGATGAGCTTCAGAGACTTCTAGAAAGACCAGCTCTCTGCAGGGCTGAGCTGGGTCCACTTACATGGGCTCACCCAAAACACGTCTAGGCTGGAAGCATATGCTTAGCTAGAGAGATGTCTGCCCCCAGAATACATGTCTTTTTGAGGACAGCCCTTGGGCCCCAAAAATCTAAAATGGTTTGATTGGGTAAGGGTCTTAAATCTCTGCTACATGAGCAAGGCTCTCTCTGTGTCATGTGCCATACGTCAAATCTTAAAAAGCAGAGTTGTATAAACACCAGATTTACATAGACGTGAGAACAAAATGCCCAGTCCTAGCCTATGTAGGGGAAATGTAACTGAGCCGGAGAATGTAAACTGGCTGGCTCAGCTCAGGGGGACACTGAGTGTGGAAGATGACCTTTCCTGAGGCAATCGGGTGCCCCTGGAAGGATTCCCACCAACCTGGTAAGCTGCATCCACACTGATGGCAAGATGGGGCTTCTTAAGGGGTTGAGGTAACGCATTTATCTCAGGGCTTGAACCTGCCCACTACCCCCCCCTCCACTTCCCCTACAGTCTCCCCTCCTCATGACCCCTCCTCCGCAATCCTGCCTGGTAACAAGTATCCAGTCTTTGTGCCCCATTCTCTGGATAAAAGCGGAAGAGGGGGGAGGGGGGGAAGAGGAGTCTGCGTCACTGCTGCGCTTCTGGCTGACTCACTGTAAGGAGGGAGAGGAGCAGGGAGAGATGGGTACATGTATGACTGTACATGTCTGCATGTGTGCAGGAAAAAAGAAGGCCCTGGCAAGTTGACACCTGGGGTGTTCTTTGCTGCTTGTTTCCTGAGAAGCAATGTGGTATTTACTGATGACCAACATTTACTGATGACTTCTGTGTTTCAGCAAAAATTGTGCAAATGAAGCTGTGGTTCACAAGATTTTGGACAGGGTGCTGTCAAGATATGATGTCCGTCTGAGGCCAAATTTTGGAGGTAAGACACGTCCAGATACTAGAAGCCTTTGTGTTAGGTGGAATAGAGCCAAGACAGATGCAACGAGACAGCCCCACTCAGGATGCTGACCAGTGGCACTGCCCAGCCTCAACACTTGCCTCTCTGGACCCCACCTTCCTACCTCTGTGAAAAAGCTGCATCAGAGCACTTCCAGGCCCCCAGCCCCCAGGCCTGTTGCTCTGCCCCTTCAATTTCCCACTTCTCTGCCTTCTTACGCAAGGGGCCTTTCTGCCACCTCCCTTACAACAGCCTGAAGTGCACTCCCTGGTGTGGCTAGAGAAGCAGTAACCACAGACACAACCGCTGGGTTTCACAGGCTAGAGTCTTCTGCTCCATCTATGATGGGGGGGCACACAGTCTTTTATTTGATCGCACATTCTTCGCACGTTGGACACTTGCCAAGTGATTAGCTAGTTCAGCTAGTTCAAAAGTAAGGGCATGGTCTTCTCCCTTCTCCATCTAGTTTACTTTTCCCACCAGGGTCCCAGGCACTTCCAACTCTGCCACCCCTTCCCAAAGCCTTCAGCTACCACCAGGTTCAGTTCATTCAACACACTGCAGTGAGTGTGATCTTTGTAAATCCAGCCTAATCACCTCATGAACTTTCGATGGCATTATCTAACTGCCAAGTATAATGCAAACTCCTTAGCCTAGCACTCAGACCTCAAGCACAGAGATGAGAAAAGACAAGGAAACTGAAACAGGAAGCCAATAGATGAGTTTCTTCTTTAATTCCTGCCTAGCCTCCACCCTCAGAAAGGGTGACTGGACACAATCACACAGCTTTAAGGGACAGGCTATCTGCTCCAACCCCATAGAACAGGAGTAGCATTCTTTGGCCCAGGGGCCACCCAGGAAACCTAGACCAAGGACAGACAAAAAGAAGGGTTCACTAAATAGCAGTTAATCACATTTCAGCTCAAAAGAAACAGAAAAAGAGTTAAAAATCCGAGTTTCTGTGTTGGAGATAGCACTCCACTTCCTGCAGGTGGTAGAACTAGGCACCTCCTCTAAACGGTTAATGAACGCTAATGGTTCACATTTGTACATACGAATAGTGGTATTCCGAATGCACAATGCCTCCACACAGCCAGTGAGGTCTAGTATGGTGCATGGTGTACGAGACTGGTGTGGGGCGCTATGATTTACCTGGAGAGCCACCTGGAAAATCAAAGCCCCAGGCTTTGAACGTGGGACACTTAACTGGTGTCGCCTTTGCTGTGTTGCTCCTTCTGAGTGTGGGGACAGAAGGTACAGTCCCAGATCCAAGGTGAGTGTGCACTGGGCATTCAAAAGCTGGAGTGGAGAGGGCGGAAGGAAGGCTCCTTCGATGTGGGAATTCAGATGCTAGGACACAGCCAGCACCCTGTGGTGTGACACTGGTCTTGGAACTGTTGCACCAAGCTCTGGTGGCTGTCAAGGGAGTAGCTACTACACTTTCTCCTTTCCTCATTTTCACGTTTCTCAACAAAGGCTGACCAACAGCCATTCAAGTACACCAAGCACACCCTTTCCACTGTTTCAGGTCTCTGCAGGCATCCAGGGCCAGGGGGAGGGAGCAGGGGCAAGGACCAGCCTCTGGAGATTATCAGGTATGGCTGGTCCATAGTAACTCCAAGGCACCTCACCACCATCTTTTGAGCTAATTCGGATTTATTTATACCTGATGCCTAACCTCCTAAGTTACACTAAGCTTTATGGGCATGTAGACCTGGGGCGTATGAGAAAAGACAGTCCCTGATGAACATGGGAGAGCAAGGACAGTGCAGCTGTCATTTAGAGAGAAGGAGGATTTAGAGCATTTAGAGAGAAGGAGGCACTACATGCTCTTTCTGGGACTGTTATATGGACTGGGGTGGGAGGGATGCTAATCAATGGGACACTGGGTCAGGGGTTTCAGGGTTAGGGTAACCAAGGACTCCCTTTAATGCCTCCCACTAGACACAGAATCAAATTCCCCTCTGTCTGAAGTGAAATAGAGATTCAAGGACATACATACATACACACCCCACATACAGAGGCCTCAGCTAACTGTGGTCAGGTTGGGTGGGTCAGTAGTAAGTAATAAGGCTCCCACAGCCTCATTACTTCCCTGAGAGGAGGAGGAAGAGCCAGCTCCTTTTTGGGCAGGAGAAGTGGGATTCCACAGTGTTGCCAAAGGCAGGTCCTTGAGGACTTCACCTTGTTCAGTACCTGGCATGAGATAGGCATAGAGTGAAGGAATGAGTGGGACATCTTCATCATTCCTTCATTTATTTGTTCTTCCTGTGGTACTCTGATGGCTGCTAGGGAAGGCAAGGACTTGTGGTAGCAAAATTTCTAAGAGGGAGGAAGTGAGTGGTAAACCCCTTTCTGCCTTCCTGAGCCCATCAGGAGGGATAACAATGGGATGTGAGGCTGAGGCCATCACCTCAGAGATAGCGTTTAGACACCTTATCTGGAAATTTGTTGTTCCCCTCCATGGGATACCTTGGCTAAGCTCTCATAAGGTGTCCCCACTAGGTGGGTTAATTAGGAAAACAGTCCCAGGTCTCCTTCCTCCAGGCTACATGCCCAGGCCAGGACTCATGGATTGGTGAGGGAAATGTGGACTGCATTTCAGCTCCCACATACCCTTTCCACTGAGGGCTCTTGAACAGGGCTATATCCTGGCCCTTTAGGGTTCAGGTCCCCCAGGATTCCACTGTAATAGATGGAGTTGCCTGAGTAGCACAAAGTGGTCTAAAATGAGAAATCTGACCCAAGAGTGTGGTGGGGGCAGGGATGGCTGCATGGGCCCTCTAGGGCTTGTTGCCTGCTTAACACACTTTCTACCCTCTAAAGGCATTTAGGGAGCCTGAAAGGCTGTAATAAAGAACTACATTTTTAGAAACTCCTATCACCACATACATTGCTGGGAATCATTCACAGTAGCCCTAAGTGCTGGAGTCTGTGCTCCACCCTCACAGAGAGGCCCATTTACTTCTCCACTGCCATTCGTACGCTGATGCCCAATCACCTGTTAGTGCTTGAAACATTGGGATAGGAATAACACTTTTCCCTCTTTGCAGCTCAGCTTCTGGGCTTTCGGCCTGCAGTGAAGCCAGCAGGCTAAATTGCAAGTGTTACACATGTTCCCATAGCAGCAGTGGGGCGTAATACATATAGAATAATGGCTTAGCTGTGGGGCTAGGTGAAGACAGCTTTCAGCCAATAGGAAACAACAAAAAAAGTGTTTTTCCACAGCACCTTGTAGTTTACTACATATTTTCACATCCATTTTCACATTTGAGTGGACAGTGCTAACACCTATGACTGAAAAAGAAAGCCAGGAGACAGAAAGACACTCAGACACACATTCAATCACACTCACATATTAACATACACAGGCACCCTTACATATGCACTCCCAGGAACAAACTTACGAGTTCACTCACTCACAAATTCAGTATACACACTTACCTACACTCACATGCCCTTGCTCACAATTTATAGATGCTCACACATCTATGTACATATGAACATGCATACACATGCACATACACGTATGAACATGTTCTCACAAACACACTCAAAAAGTTATTCATACACAGGGGTGCCTGGGTGGCTTAGATAGCTAAGTGTCTGACTTCCGCTCAGGTCATGATCTTAGGGTCCTGGGATCAAGCTTCCCACTCAGCAGGGAGTCTGCTTTTCCCTCTCCCTTTCCCTCTGCCACACCCCACCTCTCATGCTCGCTCTCTCAAATAAATAAATGAAATCTTTTAAAAACACTTATTCATACACATAGACATATTCACATGCTTATGCTCCCACATTCACTTATACTCACACACAAACATGCTCACATATACAAACACACTGCCAAATTCACTCACATACATACAAACGTGCACACACACATGCTTGGATATTCACACACGTGGACATACACATTAACATGTTCCCACATTCATTCATACACATAAATAACTCCTATTCACCCACATGCCAAAAAATGCATACACATATACACTGACATGCACATGCCATGCTTATACGTGCACATTAACACAATTGCATGCGAACAGGCTAATACATTCACTCACACAGGAGCTTGCTCACACGCATGAACATGTTCACACAAACATGCCCACCTGTTCACCAGTTCACACAAACATGGCCATTCATGAACAGGCTCACACATTAACACACATACACATGCACAAACACACTCATACATTAACATGCTCACACATTCACTCATACCTGCACAGTGACACATTTACACATATGAATATGCTCATGGATTCACTTGTACATCAGCATGGTCACACATTCAATTACACACAAACACACTCATGTACACTCATATTTAATCACACACAAACATGCTCACACATCCACTCAAGCACATAAATGTGTTTATATACACTCAAACACCCACATAAATAAGTGTGATGAATGTGAGCATGTAAACATGATCACTAATCACATTTATAACTTGCATACAAAAAAGGTCACACACACACAAGCATATTCACATATTCACACAATGAACATGCTCACTCACACTGACTATGTCACACACTCAAAATTTCACTTGCATTCCCAAATATTCGCTCACACAGACACTTTCATTTACACATTCCCTCACACATGCACTTAACATGCTCACACACAGACTTCCACATGAGTATGCTCAGACACACGGACACAGACACATCCATTCAGTACACAAACATACATAAACTCGTGTAAAAGTATCTTTAACATAGAAACATGAACATGCATTTACTCGCATGTGGACATGCTTACAAATACATCCACAGGTAAACAGGCTCACATAGACAACCCACATATTTACTCCCACACAATACACTTATATACGTACATGTTCACACGTTTACTAGCTCACAAACACACTTAAATACATTAACACATTCACCCACACTTCCATATGAATGCAGTCATATTTACAGACATGCTCGCACATTTACTCCCACACAAATATGCTCACATGCATGAAAACACCAGTTCACTCACACACACATGAATATACTTATATGTTAACATGCTCACATATATGAACATACCAATTTGCGCACACACAAACTCACAAATACATGCATGCTCACACGTTCACTTGCACATGAACACATTCATATACTCACTTCCACACACCAACCTACCTACATACTTGCATGTGCCTACACACTTACAGGAAGTGTATGCAAACACACAAGCATGCTCATGCATTCACTCACATATGAACATAAAAATTCACTTCTGTGCATGGACATACTCAGACATTCCCATGCACATTAACAAGCTTACATACACTCACACAGTCACACATTCACTCACTCAGAGTTGCACACTCACACATGAAAACACATATTCGTTTGCATCTGAACACACTTACACATTCACTCCCGCACAGCATGCCTACATACATGCAAATGCTCACACATTTACTCCCACACAACACACTTAAGCACACAAACATGCTCATGCATTCTCACACACAGACATGCTCACATACTCTCATGTGCACACTGACACATTCATCTCCGCAGGAACACAATCACACATTCACTCATGCATATGACTATACTCACATACACTCATGTGCACAACACACACATTTGTTCACACAAAGACACATATTACCTCACAGATGGACAGACTCACATGCACTCACACAAATATGCTCATACACACCACAAATATTCTCTCTTGTCTTTGGGCTCATTGCTCTTGTGTTTTTATCACAAAAACATTTAGAAAAAGAGTGCTTCATTCCCTTATTCTCTCTCTGTTTATCTCATCCTGACCCCTTCCTTTCATCATATCATGGGCCAGGCCCTGCTCTAAATGGTTAGCCTGCATTAATCATGAGATCAGTGCTGTCATTATTCTGATTTTACCCATGAGGAAATTTAGGCTCAGACAGGTTAGGTAACTTTCGTTATGTTTATTTAAATTCCAGTTAGTTAATGTACAGTGTCATATTAGTTTCAGATGTACCATCTAGTGACTCAAAACTTCCATACATCGCACGGTGCTCTTCACAACAAGTGCCCTCTTTAATCCCCACCACCTATCTCACCCATCCCCCCACCACTTTCCCTCTGGTAACCATCAGTGTGTTCTCTATAGATAAGAGTCTGTTTTTTGCTTTGCCTCTCTTCCCCACCCCCTCCACATTCGTTTGTTTCTTAAATTCCACATATGAGTGAGATAGTGTGGTATTTGTCTTTCTCTAACTGACTTATTTCGCTTAGCAGTGTACTCTCTAACTCCAGCCACGTCATTGCAAATGGAAAGATTTCATTCTTTTTCGTGGCTGAGTAATATTCCATCACATCTTCTGTATCCATTCATCAGTCGATGGACACTTGGGCTGTTCCCATGGTTTGGCTACTGTAGGATAATGTTGCTATAAACATCAGGGTGCATGTGTCCCTTCAAATTAGTATTTTTGTATTTTGGGTAAATATGGAGTAGTGCCATTGCTGGATCACAGGGCAGTTCTATTTGTAACTTTTTGAGCAACCTCAGCCACTCTGGAAAACACTACGGAAGTTAGGTAACTTATTCAAGGTCACACAGCTAGGAAGTGTCAAAACGGGGTCCAAACCCAGTCTGGCTTCTGAATCCATGCTTTATCATACCCTGCATGTAACAGTGTCTTCCTGTGTTGTAGGTGCCCCTGTGCCTGTGGGAGTATCTATCTATGTCTCCAGTATTGAACAGATCTCAGAAATGACTATGGTAAGTGTGCCAGCTTCAGCCATGTGGCAAGGAGCAGGGTCATAAGCAACTCCAATTGTTCTGACTCGCAACAGAGCCCACATAAATGAACATGGCAGGTTTTAGAAACTATAGCCACCTGGAACAAAAAAATTAATAAATCCAAATGAATTATAAACCTAAATGTTGAAGGCTTATGAAGCTTTTGAAAGAGAATATAGAATACTGTCTTTGTGTCTTTGTCATAGGACTTCTTTAAAAAGTCGTAGAAAACAGAAGCCATAAGCATAAATACTGGTAATTTCAACTATGTTAAAATTCTGTCTAGGGGCACCTGGGTGGCTCATTCGGTTAAGCATTTGTCTTCAGCTCAGGTCATGATCCTGGGGTCCTGGAATCAAGCCCCACGTCAGGCTCCCTGCTCAATGGGGAGTCTGTTTCTCCCTCTCCCTCTGTCCCTCCCCACCTCTCTCTCTCTCTCTCTCTCTGTCTCAAATAAATAAATAAAATCTTTTAAAAAATTCTATCTAGCCAAAACTTCTAGAACTTCTGTTTTGCAAAACAGACAAATAAAACCAGTATAACAACTGTAAAAGGATGAGTCAGAGTGAAATTATATGCAACACAAAGAACTGCTATTGAAAATATACATAATTCCTGTGAATTAATAAGTTTGTTTATTTATCAGAGAGAGGGAGAGAGCATAAGTAGGGGGAGCGGCAGGCAGAGGAAGAAGCAGGCTCCCCACTGAGCAGGGAACCCAATGCGGGACTCGACCCCAGGACCCTGGGATCATGACCTGAGCCACAAGCAGATGCTTTATTATTTTTTTTTATAAAAGATTTTATTTATTTATTCGACAGAGATAGAGACAGCCAGCGAGAGAGGGAACACAAGCAGGGGGAGTGGGAGAGGAAGAAGCAGGCTCATAGCGGAGGAGCCTGATGTGGGGCTCGATCCCATAACGCCGGGATCACGCCCTGAGCCGAAGGCAGACGCCTAACCGCTGTGCCACCCAGGCGCCCCCAGATGCTTTATTATTAATCAATGAAATGCAAAATAAGATCAGAGCAAGAATCCATTCCATACCCATCAGATTGGCAAAAGTCAAAAGTCAGACAATACCAGTATTGGCCAGGCAGGAGTACTGGGGACTCTCATCTGCCCTTGGTGAGGAGGTAAAGGGGAACTTTTGTGTCATTATTTTTATTTCATGTTGATTTTGGTACATATTGTGTGTTCACATAGTAGTATATACATAGTATATTGACATGAGAGAATATTCTCTCCAGTGGAAGTGAACAAACTTTAATTACAGATATCAACATGAAGGAATCTCACAAATAGAATTTTGAGTGAAAGAAACAAATTATAAATATATACAGTATAATTCCATTTGGAAAAAAAATTTTAAATAGGTCCAAGTAAGCAATATGTTTCCTAGAAATACCTACATAGACAATAAAATGCTAACAAGAAGCAACAGAGCTATTATCATTAAAATCTAAGATAATGGATACTGCTGGGAGGTAGGTGTGGGAAATATGTTCTGGAAGAAACACATTGAAACTTGAAAGTTATTGGTAATATTTCATTTCTTAACCTGGATTTCAGTTAATTACGTGAAGCTCAGTTTATTCTTAACATTTAACATTCTTACATGTTCCAATACTCATCTGTATTTGGGGTGTATTTTGTACACCTGCATGCACACACACACACACACACTTTGAGGATGGAGAGCTGGACAACTTCACTTATGACTGGGTATTACCTTTCTCTCCCCAGGACTATACGATCACAATGTTTTTTCATCAAACCTGGAAAGATCCACGTTTAGCATACCATGAGACCAACCTGAACTTGACCCTAGACTATCGGATGCTGGAGAAGTTGTGGGTCCCTGACTGCTACTTTCTAAATAGCAAGGATGCTTTTGTCCATGACGTAACTGTGGAAAATCGCGTGTTTCAGCTTCACCCAGATGGAACAGTGCGGTATGGCATCCGGTGAGTTTCCCCAGGGGCTTGAGGACCATCCTGGAAGGCTTCCTTCTTCCCACTGAGTATGCCATGAATGCACTACAAGGGACACACTAAAGAACCCATTACTTTCCACATCTGTATTGTACTGCCCCCTCAGTCATCCTACCCAGTAGTCAAAGTGAAACCTTCAGAGTTTTCCACAGCCATCCTTGGCTGTCCTGTCCCCACACCTTGCGCATCCTTCAGTCCCTAACTTAAATGCCCTCTTTGTCAAGAAACCTCCTTGATTTTCTCAAAGAGCTCTCCCTCCACCTTAGCATTGTATACATTATGGTATTTATCTTTGTTTCTTTTCTCTTCCATGAAGTGAGGGAGGGAGAAAAATGAATGCTGAAGCCCCTGCACTGAGGGAGGGGGCCCAGTCTCTGTCATTGGTCATATCTGCATCAGGCACAGGGCCCAGGGTGTGCAAGGTGTCTGTTGTCTATGGCTCTGTATACGTGGGATGCACACATGCTGGAAATCCTCCCTGGCTTATTTATAGCACAGCATATGGTCACTGAAGCTCTCCTCAAAGCATCATCTCTTACAAACTGTCACTTACGACAAGCATAAGAGATAAATGAGGCTCAGAAAATTTCTCCAAGAGGTAGTTGCACCAGGGTTCAGCCCCTATCTCTGAGTCTCTCTTTCTCTGGGCTGCTCCTGCTCTATCCCTTTGTTTCTCTCTTCTTTCTCCATGGCCCAAGGTGCTAGTGAAAGTCCAACAAAGCTTGCAGGGAACAAGGTCACTGGTCATATTTGTTTCATATGAAGGGGGCCTCAGCTGATAAATTCCGCGTGGAGGATTCATGGAAGGGAGACACACACACACGCTACCCAGTATACAACATGGAAATCACTTCAAGGGTTGAAAGGGACTAGGCCTCGTCTCCCTTCTATGTGGTGGGTCACTTCTCCCACTTCCGCAGCTCCTCCCAGATCCTTCCTCAGATTCTTCTCACAGGCCCACCATGTGGCAACTTGAAGCCCCTGCCCAACACGGCACAGCCCACCTTGGATATGTTAATACCTCCTACCTATTTATATCTCCTACTGTCATTTTGCTCGGCCCCAGTGGCCTATGTGCATAGGCAGGTACACAGAGATGAGAACGCTGAGGGAGCAGCCCCCATAGCCAAAGGCAGGCCTGGGCTACAGCTCACATCCATACCTGCACACCACATCCAGGTGCCTGCTTCAGTGTAGCACCGTTTCCTTCTTCAGCAAGAAGTCCACTTTCTGTCTCTCCATCCAGTGTCCTCAAGGGCCCTTCCCATTCTGCTGCCCTGAGGTTTGCTGTCAGACCTCTTGGCTTCTCTGTCAAACACACATTCCCTCTCTCCTCCCTACACAACTGCAACCCAGCTTTCCTCTAGGAAGGAAAGAAGGGAAGAGGAAAAAGAGGGAAAGAAAAACTGGAGGAGGAAAGGAGGACCCAGTTCAAGTGTAGGCAGTTTGGGAAAGTATTAGGTGGGTCGGTACGTGGAGTGCCTCTCAGTTTTCTCAGGAACGGTTGCTTACCTGGGCTTGACTTGCTTTTCCCTTCCTTTTGCTTTTCCTCTGCAGACTTACCACCACAGCAGCTTGTTCCCTGGATCTGCAGAAATTCCCTCTGGACAAGCAGACCTGCAAGCTGGAAGTGGAGAGCTGTACGTATATCTCCCGAGGCCACTCCTTTTCTACCTGGGGTTACAGGCATCCAGAAACTAAAGGCAGAGTAGACGGTGACAGGGAGGGCATTATCTCCCCTACTCCCTCCCTCCCCATTCTCTCTCTCTTCAATAGATGAACAGACAGACAGAAGTATATACATAGCATCTGGGAGAAGGTGGCATTTCATGTGTGAATAGTCAGTCCCACGGGGAAAATGTACCTTGAGAAATTGTGTACAAGCTAGTACACAGGAGCACATCTGTTTGCTCTATTTTCTTTCCTGGCTAAGAAACTCCAAAGTGAGAATTCCCTTTCCAAGCGCCCTCCTGCTTTGTGCTCAGACTCAGAAAACCACAAAGGTGCCCCAAAACTGCAGGTTCTGACTCTCCTTTGGGTTCCACATCCTGCTCTGGTGTGAAATCTGCCTATGCCTGCGTTCTCACACTGACCCTGTTTCTTTCCCTCTCCCAGATGGCTACACGGTTGAAGACATTCTACTATACTGGGAAGGCAATGGGAATGCCATCCAGGGGACTGACAAGCTGCACATTCCTCAGTTCAGCTTCCTGGGAAAGACAATGACAAGCAAAGAGGTGTTTTTCTACACAGGTGGGTCTGATCTTCTCTCCCATTTCTTCTCTCTTCTGTACCCTGGTAAACTCCGGGACATCTGTCTGCCATTGACCTCAACACTCTCTGCTGCCTCTTCTCCTATTTCCTTCTGGCTCTAGACACCTTCCAACACCCCCCTTCAAATGAGGAAATGGGTGTGGAAGCAGTGGGCCAAGTTTGACACTCTATAGGTGTAAAATGTTCATGCTCTTCCTGATAAAAACAGGCCTCCTCTCATGAGCTGGCCTCTCCTCCTCCCTCTGTTTGTCTCTTTGAAATATTTCCTATATCTCCCATTTCAAAACTGCAATTGACGTGAAACAAGTGAGGCAGGAGGAAGGAGAGAACAGACTTGCCGTGCCATATGGGCCTACTGACATGCCATTGTCAATGGCCTTAAGGCGGCAAATAGGGTCGGATTGTCAGACTGCTCAGGCTGGAATATTAGAGGCTTCCCTTCCTCCATCCTGTACTTCACCCTGAAAATCCCCTCAGCCCTGTGACCCTAATACCAGTATGTCTCCTTGCCAGGTTCCTATGTGCGCCTGATACTGAGGTTCCTGGTCCAGAGGGAAGTCACCAGCTACCTTGTGCAGATCTATTGGCCTACTGTTCTCACCACTGTTGTCTCTTGGATATCGTTTTGGATGAACTATGAATCTTCTGCAGCCAGGGTGACAGTTGGTAGGTTCTGTCCTCATCCCAGGGAGGAACTTGGATCATCTTGCTCAGAAAAAAGTCGAGAGTAAGAGAGGAAGGAATACTTGGAGTGGTATGTGACTGCACATGCAAGGAAGCAATATCATGCCTGCCCAGCAGGCATTTATCCAGGGGCTTAGCCAGTCCCCGGCAGAGAGACTGATATTGCAGACAAGTGTGAAAAAAACATCAGGGCTGAGATCTTGGTACGTTGGACCCAAAGTATTAGAATGCATTATTTGCTGGATACATCATTTGAACAAGTCAAATTTAGATCAGAAATGCAATACAACAAATGTTGATTAAGCAACATATCAAAATGCCCATCAAAATGGCCGTAGAGGATTTAGATCTAGATCCTCATTCAGGGCAGCTTCTTTGGATAGATACTGTGCGTTGCCAAAGGAGGAACTGTTGGCTAAAACTTCAGCAAAAAAGTTTTGTTCAAACTGGGTTTTCAAGACTTGTGGGAGGCAGAGGCATAAGACTTGTCATTCACTAAAACAGGAAATTGCTATTAAAAGGCACAGGGGCACTAAAAGGGGACTAAGTCACAGGTGCCTGGGGCAGGAGCTGTGGGGAAATAGGGAGAGTCGTAGAGAGACAGGAGGGGTGACTTGGAAAGACCTTGAAATTCCAGTTTAAGCAATTAGAACTTCATGTCCAGGCAATGGGGAGAACCAGAGGGCTTTGAGCAGTACCAGCGAGGGGCCTGCGGAATCAGCTGCCAAGTTTATCTGGTCCCAGTGCGCCCCACATCCAGGTCTGGCTTTTCCTTCATGGTCTTTGGGGCAGACTCCTCAGCCTCCTTCTTTAGGAGCACATGTTGGACTAAGCCTTCAATATTTGTGTAATATTTTAAGGGCTCACAAACCTTTCTGAGTGACATGATCTAAAAGAAAGCCTATGTGCTGGAGGCATAAGTCGCTGTGAAAACATGGCTGGAGATTTTGGACTTGATCCTAAGAGCAATGAGAAAGTCTCTGAATCATCAAAGCCCCAGCTGGGTGTAAAGCTGGGGAGGAAGAGCAAAGAGAGCACTTGAGTGAAGTCCCCAGGCCTAGAGAACTGAAGACCTTTTGCTGAGAGCCCTCCCTACCCCAGAGATGATGGTTGCTCCCTTCCTGTGGGATGTGGGCCTGATGGCTTGCCAAGAACTTCAGCCACCTGAGGAGGCTAACCCTGTGCCATGTTCTTTGTAGGTCTGACTTCAATGCTCATTCTGAATGCCATCAACTCACATCTGCGGGATAAACTCCCCCAAGTTGCCTGTATTAAGGCCATTGACATCTATATGGTCGTATGCTTCTTCTTCGTGTTCCTGTCCTTGCTGGAGTATGTCTACATCAACTATCTTTTCTACAGCCGAGGAGGATCCCGGCGCAACCAAAGGCGACGCAGGAGAGCGCGAAGAGTCATGGCCCGCTACCGCTACCGTTACCGCTACCACTACCACTACCAGGAAGTGAGCCTGCAGGTTTGGCTTTTTGACTAACCATCAGCTTTCCCTGATTAGGGATTAGGCCCCTTCTTAAGCCTAAACTTAGCCCTTGACCCTTTCACATTTCTTAGTTCCTTTAATCTTCACACAACAGACACACACACACACACACACATCAGATAACAAGGAAATAGAACAATTTATCATCACTCCTTTATAGGTCAAATCATGGTTGCAAGGTCACAAGGCAATAAGTGGCAAACCTAGATTTTCCCAGACCTTTTGACTTCAAATCCAGTCCACTTAGCATACTTTCAAGAGCAGGTGATGGAACCAGAGGGAAGAGGAGCACAGGGAGGCTGAAAGGAAGAGAAAGACACCAGAGAGTTTAGCCTACCCCTCCTTCCTTTGCTCTTTCAATTCCCGAAGCCATGCTGACGGTTTTCTTGCTGGCAGTACATTAACATCCAGCAGTAACCCCCTCCTTCACAGGAAGCCCAGCCACATCAGCCTGAGGAGGCCTTGCCTCCATCCACCACGTAGCACTCCAGAGAGAGCAGCTGCCCCAGGGAGACATAGGCTTGGCAGCCACTGTGAATTTCCCTTACATGCTAACAGCCTCTTGGTCCTGTTCCTCAGTCCCTTGCACACCGGAGATCCCAGGAAGAGATGATTCTGTCAGAGGAAGAGATCAACAGTCACATTGCAAGTGCTGATGTGGAAGGTCCTCTCCCTCCTCCTCCCTCCCCACCACCAGTGCTTATTCATGTAGGATATGAACCTCCTGACTTCAGAAATGTCTCTACTATCTCTTTGAAGGATGACCAGGTTAGCATAGAAGATGAAAGTGGCTCTCTTTCCTCCAGACCAGTGCAGGCCTGCCTGGCAAGCCTAGAAAGCCTCAGCTCTTTGACCTCCATCCCAGAGCAGGCCCCACTGGCCACCTCAGAAAGCCTCAGCTCACTATCTTCTCTCTCAGAGCAGTCCTGTCTAGCCTCTAGAGAATGCCTGAATGATCTCCCCTCCACCTCAAAGCAGGCCCTGCACAGCTATGACATTCACTTTAATGGTTTTGAGATTGATGACAATGTTATTCCTACTGAAATGCTCAACTGTGCTGAGGCCCATGGCCATGCTGATACCCATGAACCAGAAGACCCTGAAGAAAACTCGAGCTCAGATGAGAATCATGGCCATGGCCCCAGTGGGAGGCATCTGCTTGTCTATGGCCACAGGTGTGTGCAGGAAGCAAGCTGCAGCCTTGATGAGATCCGTAGCAACCTTAATGAGATTCGTAGCAACCTTGATGAGATCCGTAGCTTGCCTGATGACATCAGAGTTGAAAGCGGCTACCTTGACCTTGAGAAGCAACTCAGGTGTGATCTTGACAGTACCTGGAGCCTTAATGTTGATGATTTCGTGGGTTTTGACCAAGGCAAGGACAGTAACTCAGAGTCTGATGACAGTTGGCCCCCGAGTCCTGGTTGTTCCTTCAGTGAAGGGTTCTCCTCCAAACTCTTTGACCCTGACTATGTCCCTAAGGTCGACAGGTGGTCCCGGATCCTCTTCCCTCTTGCCTTTGTGGTGTTCAACATTGTCTACTGGGCATATCATATCAATTAGTCCCATAGTGCCCCTTTCATGGTTCCTCTTGATTCCATTTTGCCTTCTTTTCTTGGTTCATTTTATTTTGTGGTTATTTGGGCAGTTGAATCAGCTCTACCTTTCTCTTTATAAACATGAGGTGGGAAGTAGTTGAAAAGGATGTGTTCCAGCTGGAAGGAAAGGGATTGAGATGGAGGTAAATAGCACATTGATTTTCCTTTTCTGCTGGAAGACTATCTCCTTTTCAAAGACTTCTAATATCTATGAAGCACAGAAAGCCCCTGGAAAATGTTTGGAGGATGAAGCCAGTTTGGGAGACAGAGGAAGGATCCAAGCTCTGTGCATAAACATTTCTGGGGGTTTTTCTGCCCCCCTGATGTGTTGAATTTTCTTTTTCATTACTTTTGTTCTTCTGTTTTTCCTTCCTAGGAATTTAGTCCTTGCTCACCCCCTGATTAAGGTTTTACAAGAGAAAGTCAAGCTGGGTTGAGCAGGGGAAGGGCTAGCCATGGGTTGAAAGTGCAGGGGGCTGGCTCTAGGGAACTTGAGGAAATCTGAAAGTGCCTCTTCCCCACTATTTTTTTCTTTTGTATTTTGAGTATGGTGTTGTGGTGTGGAGTTTGGAGTGGAATGTGAGTGGGTAGGGGTACTGAGTGAGATGTCAGAGTAAGTGAGAGATCATGTTTCCAGCAAGAGCTTGCAGGGGGTGATGAGGTCAAGTTGGAGATTCCCAGATTGAACTGCCGTCTTTGGAGGGATTGGAACTTTTCTTGTCTACATTTCTGCTTCACAATGCTTGACAATACAGACTGGGTACTGGGCACATCTGTCTAGGTCAGATGCTGACTTGATCACTAGTCACAGAGCAAGCACTTGCTGAATGAAGACTAAGGTCAGGAAATTTCTGACTTGCTATTTCACCACCTGGTCTAGAACGGCAGATGAACAATTGTTGTGAATCTCTAGAGTAATCCTGTGTGTCTAGCACATAGCAAATGTTAACAAGCTCACTGACCCATCACATTGTTACGCCCTCACAGGAGCCCAGTGAGCCAGGGAGGCAAAGCACGTTGTCCCCAATGTTCCAAGGGTGAAAAATGGAGCGTCTGTATCATGCTTAAGGACATGCAGCTAGTAAGTGGTAGAGCCGTTCCACTTGCTCTTCGTTCTTCTTATCCTCTTAACTCTCTCAACTTAAGTGCTCCCCTTTCTCCTCCCCTCTTTACAAATGGGGGTGCTCCATCAGGTTCTGCTTATTTGCCAGGCACTGAATCTCATTCTATAGCACCTGGAACATCTCTGCAGAAAGTGGCCAGTGACCAGCCAGAGAGTGTGAATCAAGCACATGGAACATGGGTACTGCCCACCCAGTGGGGCTGCTAAGGGAAATAGAAAGTAGCCTGCCCTCCAACTTTCCTAGCAGCTCCACCTCATTAATGGAGGCCATGGGGGAACAAAGACTTGCCAATCACTCCGCCTATGTTTCTCCTTCCTGCCTGGGCAGCCTCTCCTGCAGCTTCTCAGCCACCTACCCTTTTAACTATGTTTCTGTGTTTGTGTGTCTGTGTATAGCTGAGTGCATATGTGTGTCAAAGTAATTCTGTATGTGCATACAACCATTTGAGAAGCTGTACAGCTCTATGTATATCAATGTAAATCTATACTGGTGTGTATAAGAGTGTATATATAACAACGTGTGGATGCATGTTTGTGTGTGCACACCCCTATGAAAGAGTGTGTTTGCTTGTGTGTACACGCATGGGTATATGCTGTGTGTGTATGAGAACATATGTGCATATACCCATGTATATTTATCTGGTTTGAATGAGTGTGAAAGGAAATACACCTGAAAGCATATGTATTTCCTGTTGGTGGCTCTTCTAGAACCACCTGAATTCCTTTGGCCTGTTCCTGCATAAGTGGGGGGCCATATTTGGCCGGGCTGGTTAACTGACTGTTTATTTCCAATTCCCTGTTCCAGGGAGCAGTGTCTCCCGGTCCCCATCCACTCTTCTCCTCCTGCCTCCACCCATCTGTGCTGTCTCCTGGAAAGAAGACACAGGAGAAGTGAAT
The DNA here is from genome assembly GCF_002007445.2 of Ailuropoda melanoleuca. Classification (NCBI taxonomy): domain Eukaryota; kingdom Metazoa; phylum Chordata; class Mammalia; order Carnivora; family Ursidae; genus Ailuropoda; species Ailuropoda melanoleuca. The sequence goes on from NC_048238.1 coordinate 110,372,219, forward strand.
GTAGTCCCGGGAAGTGACAATTTAGTGCCTTGAGGTAGGAAGTGCTCAAACATGGGATAAGCTGGGAATGCAGAGCATTTTGCTTTGTCCTGAAATGACATGTTTGAGTAACGAAGGCAGGGATTGGGGGGGGGGGCGGTGCCTTGAAGATGCATTAAGAAATATGATGTAGATAATGGGTGGGGAAAGCTAAAGAACTGGAGAGGGAGTTGTATATAGCCTTTATAACTCATCCCCTTATTGCAATCACATTGGAAGCCCGACACGTGTGGGGGCTGAAGGCAGCCAAAACCAAGTGGGTTATGTGAGGAAATAACCCAGGGTATCAACTGTGGAACTGTGGTCAGAGAACCAAAGGTGCTTGGGAGAGGGCTCAAGCATGGACAGTGGATGGGGGGGCGGGGGGGCTTTAGGGGGCAGGAGCACTGTAGTAACCCAACCTGCATCTTGGGATGGCCTTTGATTTGGATTCCAGAACTCCCTCCTCCCACCCACTCCAGGGAAAGAGATCATCAGAGGGGTGAGAGGATTGACCAAGGAGAGAGGTGCAAAGGAGCACCAGGGGCTGACTACCTACATCAGCCCAGGTTGCCATCTCTCTTCTACACACACGGCATACAAATATAGCCTCCTACCCATATCTACAGAGACCTACACAGTCACACATACATGTATACACATGTGGGCACTCACCCTCGGCATCAAACAGATGTATACACAAACACGTGCACACTCACAGCCACATATATATTCACACATACAAGCACACACGATTACTCTTATATTTGTGTGTATGCACACGCACACACACAAACTTATAAAACAGCTAAAACTAAAAAAGTTGCCACTGGAATATCTAAGATTGCCTCTCTTTTTTTGGACACCTCTCACAGAAAGATCCAGGTCGGAAGGAGAGAAATGACCCTACATCCAAGGTTCCCATCATGGCTATTGAAAGACTTGCTTCCTGGAGCCTCAACATTGGTTGATTGATTGGGATTTGGGTTTCTAGGACCCTGGAGGGCCTTTGAGCCCTGTGGGAAATGAGTGGTTTATTTGGGGTGATGTCATGCAGAGAGATTGAGCAGTGGGGACCAGAAAGTAGGTTTGAAGATGCGTCTCGCAGCAATGCACAGGAAAGCTTCAGAGCACAGAGGAGGGGAAGAGAGGCCAGTTGTAAATATCTCTGTAGATTCATGTAGCTAGATAAAATATTTATACCTTAAAAAGAACATCTTGCCCTAAAGTGCTGCAATGAGAGCAGTTGAACTCAACTGCAACTCACACTGTGTGAGGTTATGTGTCAAGGCGAGGTGGAGGTTTGGCAATGACACCTTTGCAGAAGTTTGAACCTTCTGAGTTTGTCATGGACTTGATCGTTTTAGCCTGAAAATTGCCAGATCTCCCCTTGTTGTGTTGTGTGTGTGTTCTGTTGTCAGCGTCATTGTTGAGCCCCATCCTCAGCCAGCTGCCTACATCCCGTCCCACTCCTCACCTCCCACCAAGTAACTCTGGAAGTGCAGAGCATCTGGCAGGGCACTATTGGAGTTCAGTCCACAGAACCTTCCTTTCTCAGCCCCAGCCAATCAGAGAGTGCTTGTGGTGAGATAATTTGGAGCTAGGGCAGAAGGAAGGGTCTTGCTGAGTCTGGGGTGGAGCAACCCTCACTTCGCCTTTCTACCTATCTTTCCTCTTCTTCACATGGGCTATCCCATTAACTCTTCCCCTAGAATTCCTTCTCCACCACTACCACAGGAAGATACCCTCTGTCTCTTCAGAGTGGCATTTTGTTGTGAGGATGTGTGCCTTTACAGAGATAATGGATGATCTGTTGGGTCTTACTGGAGCTTGTAAAATGTATTCTTACAATCTGTGTCATCTTGTTAATAGCAAGGCTGTAACGTCTTTGCATATCTAGAACTGAGTTTTACTGAGACCGTGGCCATTCCTAATGAGGTTTCTTTATTCTGTACATAAAAGAACTAACCCTTTGAGCTATTAACTAATGAATGCATTTGCTAAGCTACCAACCTGCATGGTACCTTGCCGTGGTGATGAGCATCAAAGGAAATTGTGACTTGTCCTATTGAGAGCGCAGTGTGTTTGTGTTTATTGTGTAGTGTTCTATGATCAATATGAAATCTCTATTATCAGTGTTGGGTTTTCAGGGTAGGGAGGGGGAGGGTGTTACAGTGTCTCTCTGATGTATTTCAATTATAAAATAGCCCCAGTTGGTCAGGGTCACCTCTCTTAATTCAACATGTGTGAGACTTTGCACCCACTCTATCTTGCCGGACTGTATCCCTGGGGTCAGAAGCCATCAGCAGAACTGAAGGTGCCCGAGTGTAGTGAAACTGGCTGTGGTGCCTGACTTCAGGCAGTGCCAGAGAATTCTTCAGACAGGCAAGGCAGTGCAATTCTGAGGCAGTTAAAATACAGTAAAAGCACAAACATGAAGGTCTTCATGGAAACCAAGAGAGGAGGAGGACCAAGAGCCACGTGTCTTACTGGCCTGACCTGCAGAAGGGTGCAGAACAGCAGAGACACCCCCCCCCAGATGACCCAGTTCCCTCTTTGTCCTCATTAAATGTACATTTTTGTATGAAAAAGACCTTGACCAGTCCGGACTAAAAGAAGGAAAACATGAAGAAACATAAAATTATGCTTCTGAAAAATATGCTGAAATAAAGGTTTATAAATAGCCAAAAGGAGAAAATAAATATATATAATGGCAATTACACTTATGGGTTGTTGTGTTTCCTCTCTGTTGGATTAGAAAGGGATTCTATCTGGGCCTGGGAAGCCTCTGGCTTCCATTGTTCACCTTTGCCTTCCCAAGGCTTTGCACATTGACCTACTCATACCCTGAGATATTTGAACCCGTGGTTTTCAAGCAGAGTGGAAATAGTAATGTACAGTTAAAATTAGTTTACACTTTCACACAAGCCGTTTTAATCATTTAAAACAAAAATTGTAAAACAAGTCAAGCCATTGTAGTGCCAAAATATAATGTGAACATTTATTTCCATCGGCAGGGGGATCTTTAGTAAGAATAGTTTAAAAAATCTCTTTTGCACAATAGAGAGCAAGAAAGCCCTATGAGGGTGGGAAGAGAGCACGTTCAGGTTTTAACAACTTTGTAGAGTCCTGAACATGGTTAGAGCTGGAAGTTGAGGCCCCTGGCTGGCTGATGAACTCACAAGTGTAGGCAGTGTGCTACTTGAGGGTACCACAAGGGTCTCTGGCCCAGTGAGTGGAGTTTGATAGTAGTTCTTGCTATAAGTATAAAAAAAATTAAAATAATAAAATAACTTTGTAGAGTCACATTAAAACATCCTGCCGCTGGTGCACCCATCTTCGAACACCTTTTGATGAAAACCTTGGAGTTCTAACAGGAATCCTAACCTGATGGCTCCCCCTCTGTGGTCCCTTTTGTGCCCAAACAGGCCAGGAGAGCAGTGCCTTCACACCCTGCTTTGCAGATCTGCCCATGGTGGGAGGGGCCTGGTGTTGTTACAGGTACACACAAGAGAAAATGCAGTTGGAGGTAAGGAGTTTTCACAGTACACCTGGAGCCTACTGTTAGCTACTGAGTTCTTTTCTGCTGGCAAAGTTCTTGCCACAAGTCAGGTTTTGAAGGTGGCCAGCAACCCCAAGTGGAGCTTGCTGCCCTTGAATGGTCCTACTGTCACTTGCCGCCCACTGATCATACGTACAACTACCTTAAGGGATAGGGTGGAAGAAGGGGGATATGGCCTCCCTCTCCTTTTACAGCTTCCCTTAGGGTGAAAGAGCCCTTGCCACAATCTCTCTAGGCTTTTGGCAAGGCCTCTCTTCCCAGCTTCCCATGTTGGCTCAGCTCCCTCCAAGCCCTAGCAGGGCCTTCCAGGGGCACCTTGGTACTGCCCTGGTATACTGCTTACCCAGTCCAGGTCTCTCCTAAGCTCTCTGCCTGAGCAGAATCTCAAGAGAATTAGTAAGGAATCCAGGACTGAAGCAGATTTGTTTTATGTTTTAATAACCTTAAGTGCATTTTATACTGATATTTTTAAAAGTAATAGGAGATAAGGAACTATTTATCGTGAGATTTAAATGCCTTTCTGTCCAATGGTCTGAAAGCAGCTCAGAGACTATACCCAATGTGCAAGTGCCAGAATTCGAACACGAACTCTTTCCATGGCCAACCTAAGATTTCCGGCAGCGAATGCAGTGCAGCATCCTTGACTCTTGATTTCTCTCTTTCATTTTTTAAAAGATTTTATTTATTTACATATATTTTTATTTTTTTATTATGTTCAGTTAGCCACTGTATAGTACATCATTAGTTTTTGATGATTTCTCTATTTCAATTACAAATCAGCTTCTTGGGCACCTCGGTGGCTCAGTCAGTTAAGCATCTACCTTCAGCTCAGGTCATGATCTCAGGGTCCTGGGATCAAGCCCGTATCCAGCTCCCTGCTCAGCAGGGAGTCTGCTTCTCCCTCCCCCTCTGCCTCTCTCTCTCTCTCTCTCAAATAAATACATAAAAATCTTTAAGGAAAACAAAATCAGCCTCTTAGAAAGTCTCCCTTTAATATCGTGTGGGGGGACAGAGGTTAA
>NC_048238.1:110376917-110382036 GCF_002007445.2 Ailuropoda melanoleuca
AAAAAAAAAAACACTGAAGGAATTACCACTCTTGTAGAGAGTGTAGATAATGGGGAAGGCTATGCATGTGTGGGGGGAGTGGGTATATGAGAAATCTCTGTACCCTTCCCTTGATTTTGCTATGACCCTTAGACTGCTCTAAAATATTGTCTTAATAAAAATAAATAAAAGTAATTTTTATGCTCTCCAGTTTTTGTATATGTATGTTGAAAAAGTCTAATATCATAAGTAATAGAGTGATAGATTCAACTTGTAAAAAATTTAAGTAATACACATAAAGCTATACAATACTACCTGTGTGGTATTGTCTAAATGATACTTAGCTGGCAATATATACCCTTGAATTATTAAAAAAAATAAGAAATATTTAAAACATCCAAGCAATTAAAGAAGCTAGGCAATGAAGACTCTAATAAATCTAAAGAAGTGGAAAGTTAGAAATAATGAATATAGGGGCACCTGGGTGGCGCAATCGTTAAGCGTCTGCCTTCGGCTCAGGGCGTGATCCTGGCATTATGGGATCGAGCCCCACATCAGGCTCCTCTGCTGGGAGCCTGCTTCTTCCTCTCCCACTCTCCCTGCTTGTGTTCCCTCTCTCGCTGGCTGTCTCTGTCAGATAAATAAATAAAATCTTCAAAAAAAAGAAATAATGAATATAAATGCAGAAATAATGAAACAAATAACAGCAGAGCTAAATACCAAAAACCAGTTCTTTGAAAATACTTACAAAATTACCTTTTGCAAGTATGATCAATTACTGAAGAAAAAAGCACCAATAAACAAGTTAAATAAAATTGTACAAAATATAGATGCAGAAGAGATTTAAATATTATAATAGAACACTACAAATATGTTACACCTTTCCCTCAGTGTAACCAATGGTGGATGTGAACAAGGAAAGCTTTGTCCTGTGAAAACTAAGGAAACTTCAGTTAAAATGAAGTCAGAAGGCCAGTAGGGGGAGCTCTCACACACTACCAGTCTAGGTCAATTACAGAGCCAACAGTCAGAGCCCCACCTTGCAAGTAGATTCTGCTTTAGCTGCTACGTTACTATCCCAGAAGAGGAAGAAAGGTTTCCTTATCCCCTGACAACAGCCCAGCCAATAAGAGAAGGTCACAATTTAGCCAATAAAAAGCCACTATCCTTCAAGCTTCCAGTTCACTCCCATAGGTTTTTTTTGCTTGGAAGAACCCTCCTAACTTTCCCCTCTTCTGTATAAAAGTGAGAACCCTTCCTTTGTTCTCCAGCATGGCGTATGGTTTCACCATGGCTTGGGCATCCTGAATTGCAATTCTCTTTTATTCCCAAATAAACCCATTTTTGCTGGTAAAATACTGGCTGTTTTATTTTTAAGGTTAACATAACATATAGAAGTATTTCAATCAATAAACTAAGAGAGAATGAGACAATTACCATCCCTAAAGGATTAATGGATAAAGGTAATGACTATTAATGACTGCCAGAATCGCACAAAGAGAGACAATCAGACAATACGTGATGCCTAATGTCTTGCAAAACCACAATAACGACAATAAAACGCACAAGCATCTTAACCTGATCAAGCTTATATCTCTAACCACTAATTTAAAAAAATACAAGCGACTAAAAAGCATGTTAAAGGACAACAAGGTAATAAGTAAAATCTACACTAAGAAACCGGACACAACACAAGACTTGTTTTCTTTATTCCAACAACAACAACAACAAAAATTGGAAGGAAAAAGATATGATGTGAGGGGAATTTATAGATTTTTAAAGATTTAAGGAACATAATGAATAATCATAGCTGTGAACCGTATTTGGACACCAATTCAAATTTTTTAAAAAGTATAAGGCCCTCAGGTAAATATGAAAAATAACTGGACATTTAATGATATTAATAACATTTAATTTTTTGAAGTGATATTTGTATTGACTTTATGGTTTATTTTTTAAAGTCTTTATCTTCTAGAAATGTATATTGAAATATTTAGACAAAAAATGATTATTCAGCAGCTGTGATGCAGGGTAGGTGGGGAAATAATTGGAACCAGGTTGGCCATGTATTAAGGTTTTTGATGCTGAGGGTCAGGTACAATGGGTTCGTTATACTATTCTCTTTACTATTGCATATATTTTAAACTTTCTATAAGAAAACATTTCATTATAATTAATGTCATTAAATTTGAAATCCTAAGTGAAACTGACCACTTTTTAGGAGGAATAAATGAGCAAATTGGCCCATACCATACAGAAATAAAAACCCTTAACAATACAAACTGAAACTGTATTCAAAACTGAAGTCACCCTCAAAAGTTCCAGGACAGGTAGTTTTGGGAGCAAATTCTACAAAATATCAGGGAAAAATAATCACCGTCTTATGTCAACTCTTCCAAATCTACACAAAGATGGGCCACTGTTTAATTTATTCTCCCAGTCTAGGTATTCTTGATTCAAAAACTAAATGTGGACATACCACAAAAAGAATACTTATGCCAAGTTCATTCACAAAGCAGCAAATATCCTAAATAAATAGCATATTCAACACAGCAGTGAATTAGATGAACAGTCTGTGTCTGAGGGATGAAAATAATTTCAACTGTAATTCCCTACATTAACAAATTGGAGGAAATAAAAAATACTTGATCACATCAGTGGGTAAACAAAAAGTCTTTTTAAAAAAAGGATCTACTTATTTGTTTTAGAGAGAGAGACGGAGAGAGAGACCAGGGAAGGGGCAGAGGGAGAGGGAGAGAGAGAATCCCAAGCAGCCTCCCTGCTGAGCACAGAGAGCCAAGGAGATGGGGCTCAATCCCAAGACCCTGAGATCATGACCTGAGCTGAAATCATGAGTTCGGCGCTCAACTGACTGAGCCACCCAGGTGCCCCAAGAAAAAGTCTTTTAAAGTAATTCAAGATGAGTTCATAGTAAAAAGTAAGAACTTCTATTTCCAAAAATAGACAGTAAACATACTTAAATGTCAAATATTGGAAGCATTCCCATTAAAGTCAGAAACTACACTTAGATACTCCCACCTCCACCACTCATAACTGTACTGGAACACAAAGCCAGAGCTATGGATGTCACATAAATAAGATATATGAATATTGAAAATAAATATAGTGTTCAATAACAATCTCATCATCTATTTTGAAAAGTCAAAGGAATAGGCATGTGGGATATTCAAGTGGACAAGATTTAGGATAGTGTATTAAAGATTATAGCAAAATACATAGCTCTGCCACACAAAATTAGTAATTATAACATGTAATAGAAAATACCAGCAGGGAGGTCATTAGGAGAAGGAAGGGAAAAATGAAGGGGGGTAAACAGAGGGGGATATGAAGCATGAGAGACTATAGACTCCGGAAAACAAACTGAGGGTTTTGGAGGGGAGGGGGGTGGGGGGATGGGCTAGCCCAGTGAAGGGTACTAAGGAGGGCACGTATTGCATGGAGCACTGGGTGTTATACGCAAACAATGAATCATGGAACACTACATCAAAAACTAAGGATGTACTGTATGGTGACTAACATATCATAATAAAAAAATAATAAATAAATAAATAAATAAAGCCCCATTCACAATAGCAAATCCAAAAATTACTTGTAAAGAAGCCCAACAAAAATGTACATGATCTATGTAACTATGTATAAAACTACATAACTATCTATATAACTATATATAATCATATATAGTTTATGATATGTATGATACATATATGATTATATATAGTTAGATAGTTTTATATATCCATATAAATATAGTTAAGAATACAAGTAAAGTATACAAGTTTACTGACAGATTCAGGTAAAAGAAGTCCCAAATAAATGGACCAGTATATTATGTTCATTAATGGGGACCAGAATATTGCAAACATGTAATTCTGCTAAAATGATTTACAGATTTAACATCTTACCATGTAGCTGGCAAGATGACAATCAAGCTCACACTGCTGACGTCTGCTCCCCAAATCAAACCTGGAAGACTATAAAAGGAAGGGGGGGAAGGGGAATCAACAAAATTTAAACAACGAAACAGGAGAAAGTCCTGCAGGAGAATGAGGAGTGGTAAGCTGGCGCCTGTATCTGGGGCTGGGATCTGAGGAACAGCAGGGATGTGAGGGGAGGTACTGTAGGCTGTATAGATGCTAATGACAGGATGGGTAGGAGAAAGGATTTTAAACTTCTGCCCCTAATTCCTGGCACAAATATGAGGCGGGTTCTCAGAGCACCCATGCCAATAGCCCTGGAGAACTATCAGGACAGAGGGAACGATGGGATGATTGAGGCATTTGACTCCAGAGTCTGTGCTAATAATCACCTGAAATCATCTTAGTGGTAAGGAATGACTTTTCAAAACTTGTTATTTTAGTAGAATATAAAGAACAGACTAGAAATAGAAGAGAGTATCAAAGTAAATCATGTAGAGTAAGAGAAGGTAGTCTTCATAAAATAAGTATAGTCTACCTATAAATACACACTTATATAAATACGCATATAACATAAATATATATATATATATTACAAAAGGTAAGAACAGACTGGCAGTGTGTTTCTTACCATGAAGGAGCATGACAAAGGAAAACCCACTGCAGCGGACCCTGCAAAAGTGGACAACCCTGACACCGGAGGCCCCAGCCCCAAACGTCCTGCAGCTGCTCGGCCTCTTCAGTAAACTGAATCTTTCACAGAATGTTTCTGAAGTCTGGCTGCTGGCGAAGGGACCCCTGTGGAAGGAGTGCTTCTCCCCTGACCCTGCCCCAGAGTCATGGGCGCCGCAGCTCCACATCAGGCATCTGTCCCGTGACTGCGTGTGTCACACAAGGGTAGAGGAGGGCCTCCTGGGTGAGGACAGAGAGGTCGCACGTCCCAGAACGCTGGGGGTCACCGGCCCTGCTGTGTCCCTGCCAGCAGCCCTGAAAGACGAGGACCCGGTGGGCAGGTGAGGCACGAGCCCCCCAAACCATCCCTGAAGTGCTCAAGGATGTCTGAGACTAAGAGCCTTGGGCTAAGGGCACAGACTCGGGTCTGCGGAGGGCAGGGGCCCAGCCCTGCCGGTGCCCAAGTAAGGAGACCAGGGAGGACCCAGGGACCCCGGCCCTGCCCGCTCCCCTCTCCTCCCCCACCTACCCCC